>NC_092335.1:320279166-320592500 GCF_046630445.1 Rutidosis leptorrhynchoides | reverse complement strand
AGACTTGCAAACTTGGAAGTATTCTTGATTTTTATGAAACTATACTTATGGAATTTATGAAGAACACTTAGAACTTGAAGATGGAACCTGAGAGAGATCAATTAGATGAAGAAAATTGAAGAATGAAAGTGTTTTTAGGTGTTTTTAGTCGTTGGTATATGGATTAGATATAAAGGATATGTAATTTTGTTTTCATGTAAATAACTCATGATGATTACTAATATTTTTGTAATTTTATTAGATATTTCATGCTAGTTGCCAAATGATGGTTCCCAAATGTGTTAGGTGACTCACATGTTCTGCTAAAAGCTAATCATTAGAGTGTATATACCAATAGTATATACATCTAAAATCTTTGTATTGTACGAGTACGAATACGGGTGCATACGAGTAGAATTGTTGATGAAACTGAACGAGGATGTAATTGTAAGCATTTTTGTTAAGTAGAAGTACTTTGATATGTGTCTTAAAGTCTTTCAAAAGTGTAAGAATACATATCAAAACACAACATGTATATACATTCTAATGGAGTCGTTAAGTCTTCGTTAGTCGTTATATGTAAGTGTTGTTTTGAAACCTTTAAGTTAACGATCTCAATTAATGTTGTTAACCCAATGTTTATTATATCAAATGAGATGTTAAATTATTATATTATCATGATATTATTATGTATGAATATCTCTTAATATGATACATACATTAAAATATCGTTACAACGTTAATCGTTACATATAAGTCTCGTTTCGTAATTTTTCAGTTAGTAGTCTTATTTTTACATATGTAGTTCATTGTTAACACACTTAATGATATATTTAAATATCATTTTATCATGTTAAAAATAGTGTATCAATATCTTAATATGATACATATGTATTTAGTAGACGTTCTCATAACGATAATCGTTATATATATCATTTAGAGTTTCTTAACTTAGTAAACTCATTTCTTATGTATATCACACATTGTTAATATACTTAGTGAGATACTTACTCATCATAATCTCATGTCAACCATATATATATGTCTATATATACCACAACATGTAGTTTTCACAATTTTGTAATGTTCGTGAATCGCCAGTCAACTTGGGTGATCAATTGTCTATATGAAACTTATTTCATTTAATCAAGTCTTAACAAGTTTGATTGCTTAACATGTTGGAAACATTTAGTCATGTAAATATCAATCTCAATTAATATATATATAAACATGGAAAAGTTCGGGTCACTACAGTACCTACCCGTTAAATAAATTTCGTCCCGAAATTTTAAGCTGTTGAAGGTGTTGACGAATCTTCTGGAAATAGATGCGGGTATTTCTTCTTCATCTAATCTTCATGCTCCCAGGTGAACTCGGGTCCTCTACGAGCATTCTATCGAACCTTAACAATCGATATCTTGTTTTGCTTAAGTTTCTTAACCTCACGATCCATTATTTCGACGGGTTCTTCAATGTATTAAAGTTTTTCATTGATTTTGATTTCGTCCAACGGAATAGTGAGATCTTCTTTAGCAAAACATTTCTTCAAATTCGAGACGTGGAAAGTGTTATGTACAGCCGCGAGTTATTGAGGTAGCTCCAGTTGGTAAGCTACTGGTCCGACACGATCTATAATCTTGAATGGTCCAATGTACCTTGGATTTAGTTTCCCTCGTTTACCAAATCGAACAACGCCTTTCCAAGGTGAAACCTTAAGCATTACCATTTTTCCAATTTCAAACTCTATATCTTTTCTTTTACTGTCCGCGTACCTCTTTTGTCGACTCTGGGCGGTTTTCAATCGTTGTTGAATTTGGATGATTTTCTCGGTAGTTTCTTGTATTATCTCTGGACCCGTAATCTGTCTATCCCCCACTTCATTCCAACAAATCAGAGACCTGTACTTTCTACCATTAAGTGCCTCAAACGTCACCATCGCAATACTAGAATGATAACTGTTGTTGTAGGAAAATTCTGCTAACGGTAGGTGTCGATCCCAACTGTTTCCGAAATCAATAACACATGCTCGTAGCATGTCTTCAAGTGTTTGTATAGTCCTTTCGCTCTGCCCATCAGTTTGTGGATGATAGGCAATACTCATGTCTAGACGAGTCCCCAATGCTTGTTGCAACGTCTGCCAGAACCTTGAAACAAATCTACCATCCCTATCAGAGATAATAGAGACGGGTATTCCATGTCTGGAGACAACCTCCTTCAAATATAATCGTGCCAACTTCTCCATTTTGTCATCTTTTCTCATTGGCAGGAAGTGTGCTGACTTGGTGAGACGATCAACTATTACCCAAATAGTATCATAACCACTTGCAGTCCTTGGCAATTTAGTAATGAAATCCATGGTAATGTTTTCCCATTTCCATTCCGGGATTTCAGGTTGTTGTAGTAGACCTGATGGTTTCTGATGTTCAGCTTTGACCTTAGAACACGTCAAACATTCTCCTACATATTTAGCAATATCGGCTTTCATACCCGGCCACCAAAAGTGTTTCTTGAGATCTTTATACATCTTCCCCGCTCCTGGATGTATTGAATATCTAGTTTTATGTGCTTCTTTAATTGAATATCTGGTTTTATGTGCTTCTTTAAGTACCATTTTTCTCACATCTCCAAACCTTGGTACCCAAATTCTATCAGCCCTATATCGGGTTCCGTCTTTCCGAATATTAAGATGTTTCTCTGATCCTTTGGGTATCTCATTCTTCAACTTTCCTTCTTTTACAACCCCTGTTGCGCCTCCTTTATTTGAGTAGTAAGGTTAGTACGAATAATTATATTCATAGCTTTTACCCGTATAGGTTCTCTGTCCTTTTTACTCAAAGCATCGGCTACCACATTAGCCTTCCCCGGGTGGTATCGAATCTCAAAATCATAATCATTCAACAGTTCAATCCACCTGCGTTGTCTCATATTCAGTTGCTTCTGATTAAATATATGTTGGAGACTTTTGTGGTCGGTATATATAATACTTTTGACCCCATACAAATAATGCCTCCAAGTCTTTAATGCAAAAACAACAACACCCAATTCCAAATCGTGAGTTGTATAATTTTGCTCGTGAATCTTCAATTGTCTCGACGCATAAGCAATCACCTTCGTTCATTGCATTAATACACAACCGAGACCTTGCTTTGATGCATCACAATAAATCACAAAATCATCATTCCCTTCAGGCAATGACAATATAGGTGTCGTAGTTAGCTTTTTCTTCAATAACTGAAACGCCTTCTCTTGTTCATCCTTCCATTCAAATTTCTTCCCTTTATGCGTTAATGCAGTCAAGGGTTTTGCTATTTTAGAGAAATCTTGGATGAATCTTCTGTAGTAACCAGCCAATCCTAAAAATTGACGTATATGCTTCGGAGTTTTTGGGGTTTCCACTGTTCAACGGTTTTGATCTTTGCCGGGTCCACCTGGATACCTTCTTTGTTCACTATGTGACCGAGGAATTGAACTTCTTCCAACCAAAATGCACACTTTGAAAATTTAGCGTACAGTGTTTCTTTCCTCAATACTTCTAGCACTTTTCTCAAATGTTCTTCGTGCTCTTGATCATTCTTTGAGTAAATAAGTATGTCATCGATGAAAACAATGACAAACTTGTCAAGATATGGCCTACACACTCGGTTCATAAGGTCCATGAACACAGCTGGTGTGTTAGTCAATCCAAACGACATAACCATCAACTCATAATGACCATAAAGCGTCCTAAAAGCAGTTTTTGGAATATCATCCTTCTTTACTCGCATTTGATTATATCTAGAACGTAAATCAATTTTCGAATAAACCGACGAGCCTTGTAGTTGATCAAATAAGTCATCAATTCTTGGCAGTGGATAACGGTTTTTGATGGTAAGTTTATTCAACTCTCTGTAGTCAATACACAACCTAAATGTACCATCCTTCTTCTTGACAAACAAAACAGGAGCTCCCCATGGTGATGTACTAAGTCGAATGAAACCACGTTCTAATAGTTCTTGCAGTTGGCTTTGCAGTTCTTTCAACTCACTGGGTGCGAGTCTGTAAGGAGCACGAGCTATTGGTGCAGCTCCTGGTACAAGATCTATTTGAAATTCAGCAGATCGATGTGGAGGTAGTCCCGGTAATTCTTTTAGAAATACATCGGAAAATTCTTTTGCGACGGGAACATCATTGACGCTCTTTTCTTCAGTTTGTACTTTCTCGACGTGTGCTAGAACAGCATAGCAACCTTTTCTTATTAGTTTTTGTGCCTTCAAATTACTAATAAGATGTAGCTTCGTGTTGCCCTTTTCTCAGTACACCATTAAGGGTTCTCCTTCTTCTCGTACAATGCGAATTGCATTTTTGTAACATACGATCTCTGCTTTCATCTCCTTCAGCCAGTCCATGCCAACTATTACTTCAAAACTCCCTAACTCTACTGGTATCAAATTAATCTTAAATATTTTGCTACCCAGTTTAATTTCTCGATTCCGGCATATATAATCTGCTGAAATTAATTTACCGTTTGCTAATTCGAGTAAAAATTTACTATCCAATGGCATCAATGGACAGCTTAATTTAGCACAAAAATCTCTACTCATATAGCTTCTATCCGCACCCGAATCAAATAAAACGTAAGCAGATTTATTGTCAATAAGAAACGTACCTGTAACAAGCTCTGAGTCTTCCTGTGCCTCTCCCGCATTAATATTGAAAACTCTTCCGCAGCCTTCTCCATTCGTGTTCTCCTGGTTCGGGCAATTTCTAATAATGTGGCCCGGTTATCCACATTTATAACAAACTACATTGGCATAACTTTCTCCGACACTACTTGCTCCGCCATTACTCGTTCCGACATCATTTGTTCCTTTTGTTCTGTTAACCCCTGGTCCGTAGACCTCACACTTCGCCGCTATGACCATTTCTTTTACACTTGTTGCAAAATTTGGTGCAGAACCCCGAGTGATACTTTTCACACCTTTGGCATAGCTGCTTCTGATTGTTGTTGTTATTGCGGTTGTTATTGTTGTTAGGATGATTGTTGTTGTTATTGTTGTTTTGCCATTTGTTGTAGTTTCAATTGATGTTGCGATTGTTGGGATAGTTGTTGTTGTTTTGGTGACTTTTATCACCGTTTTCCTCCCACTTTCTTTTGACTAGCTTCACATTGGTCTCTTCGGCCGCCTGTTCTTTAATTCTTCCCTCAATCTGGTTCACTAGTTTGTGAGCCATTCTACATGCCTTTTGTATGGAGGCAGGCTCGTGTGAACTTATATCTTCTTGGATTCTCTCCGGTAACCCTTTCACAAACGCGTCGATCTTCACTTCCTCATCTTCGAACGCTCTCGGACACAATAGGCACAATTCTGTGAATCGTCTTTCGTACGAAGTAATATCGAATCCCTGTGTTCGTAACCCTCTAAGTTCTGACTTGAGCTTATTGACCTCGGTTCTGGGATGGTACTTCTCGTTCATCAAGTGCTTGAATGCAGACCACGGTAGCGCGTAAGCAGTATCTTGTCCCACTTGCGCTAGATAGGTATTCCACCATGTTAACGCAATACCTGTGAAGGTATACGTAGCGTACTTCACTTTGTCTCCTTCAGCACACTTACTTATGGCAAACACCAATTCAACTTTCTCGGTCCACCGTTTCAATCCGATTGGTCCTTCGGTCCCATCAAATTCTGAAGATTTGCAGGCAGTGAATTCCTTGTAGGAGTATCCTACATGATTTCTTGTGCCGTTAGCTGTATTGCTAGATTCAGAGTTATTGTTGGTATGTAGCGCGGCCTGTACTGCGGCTATGTTTGAAGCAAGAAAGGCACGAAATTCCTCTTCGCTCATATTCAAGGTGTGTCGAGTAGTCGGTGCCATTTCCTTCAAAATAGTCAAATGAAACAAGTTAATCATATAGAATATTAAGAGTAGTCAATAGTATCTCGTAGCATAATATGAACTCATTTATAAAAGCTTTTTCTTCATATTAGCATTTTATAAGTTTAAATTCGGGTACTACCTACCCGTTAAGTTAATACTTAGTAGCTAATATACAATTCAACTACTACAATTCCATATGAAAAACTGATTATAATAATATATCACATACAAATATTCTTCAAACTTACAACTTCGCTATATTACATATAACATGAAATATAGTACACTATGATACATGACAGTTTTGAAGATAAATCTAATTAATACGCAAGTTGTTCACCAAAGGAAATAAAGACACGTAATTCATAAGTTCAGAAACAAGTCATGCATTCTGGTTTTACTAAGACGACTTCCCATCCTTGGTCTTGTGGAAAATAACCGTTATGACCATTAGCTAGGCAGCATGTTGTAATGTCGTCAAAAGGATGAGGGTTTTGTAATGTCCAACAGCCCCGTAATAATCTAAAAACCTTGTTTCTCACCCCAACTACTGAATCCGTCACTTGTGGGAAAGTTTTATTTAAAAGCTGCAATCCGATGTTCTTTTTCTCACTTTGGTAAGAAGCGAACATCACTAACCCGTAAGCATAACATGCTTCTTTATGTTGCATGTTAGAAGCTCTTTCTAATTCACGAAATCCTATGTTGGGATATGTTGAGTCAAAATAGGTTCTTAACCCGTAGCGTAAAATTTCATTTGGGTTCCCCGCATTTAACGCTTTAAAGAAAACACGGCGTAACTTAAAGTCTCCCCAATGTGATATACCCCACCTATCAAAGGAAAGCCTTTTATAAACTAAGGCATTTCTGGAAAGTCTTTCAAATGTTTGACAAGTTAATTTCGCCATAACTAAATGTGCTGATGAATTCTGACCGACTCTAGACAAGATTTCCTCAATCATATCCTCTGGTAGGTCTTCTAAAATATACGGTTGTCTACCCTTAACGTCCATTTTGTTTTTATACTGTAAAATAGACAAGGATTAGATTCGTAATAACAAACAATACAAGCAATTTTTACATAGAACATAAATGTACAAGCACACTACAATATATTTATTACACAACATGCTCACACCCCTCTAATCTGAATCACTGGTTTCTTCTTCTTCGGACTTGGTTCTTTTTCCTAATCTTCTAGGGATATATGATGTTCCTCTAATATGAGTCGTCGTTTTCCACATTGGTTTAGAAAAACCTGATTGTTTAGAGGTTCCCGGGTTATTATCACGATATTGAAAATACGGGTGTTGACGGTACATATAAAGTTCATCGGGGTCGGAATCCGATTTCTATATTTTGATGCCTTTTCCCTTATTATTTTCTTTTGCCTCATTAAATTGGGTCGGGGTAATTTCTATAACATCATCAGAATCCTCATCAGGATCTGATTCATCGGAAAATTGGTAATTTTCCCAATATTTTGCTTCCTAAGCGGAAACACCATTGACCATTATTAACTTTGGTCCATTGGTTGAGGATTTTCTTTTATTTGACCGGTCTTTTGTGGTTCCTACTATTCCCCCTCCGGAACCTCTTCTTCTTCCGGTTCCTCTTCTTCTGGTTCCTCTTCTTCCGGTTCCTCTTCTTCCAGTTCCGTTTCCTCTTCTTCCGGTTCTTCGGGAACTTGTGAATCTTGCCAATATATATTCGACTCTTCGTTATTATTAGGTGAGTCAATGGGATTAGTGCTAGAGGTAGACATCTATCACACAATATCAAACATGTTAAGAGATTAATATATCACATAATATTTACATGTTAATAATATATAGTTTCCAACAAAAATGTTAAGCAATCATTTTTAAAGAAAACACGGTCGAAGTCCAGACTCACTAATGCATCCTAACAAACTCGATAAGACACACTAATGCAAATTTTCTGGTTCTCTAAGACCAACGCTCGGATACCAACAGAAATGTCCCGTTCATATTGATTATAAACGTTCCATATTAATTGATTTCGTTTCGATGTTTTGACCTCTATATGAGACGTTTTTCAAGACTGCATTCATTTCTAAAACAACCATAACCTTTATTTTATCAATAAAGGTTTTAAAAATATTACGTAGATTATCAAATAATGATAATCTAAAATATACTATTTACACACGACCATTACATAATGGTTTACAATAGAAATATATTACATCGACATATGTTTCTTGAATGCAGTTTTTACACAATATCATACAAACATGGACTCCAAATCTTGTCCTTATTTTATTATGCAACAGCGGAAGCTCTTAGTATTCACCTGAGAATAAACATGCTTTAAATGTCAACAAAAATGTTGGTGAGTTATAGGTTTAACCTATATATATCAAATCGTAACAATAGACCACAAGATTTCATATTTCAATACACATCCCATACATAGAGATAAAAATCATTCATATGGTGAACACCTGGTAACCGACATTAACAAGATGCATATATAAGAATATCCCCATCATTCCGGGACACCCTTCGGATATGATATAAATTTCGAAGTACTAAAGCATCCGGTACTTTGGATGGGGTTTGTTAGGCCCAATAGATCTATCTTTAGGATTTGCGTCAATTAGGGTGTCTGTTCTCTAATTCTTAGATTACCAGACTTAATAAAAAGGGGCATATTCGATTTCAATAATTCAACCATAGAATGTAGTTTCACGTACTTGTGTCTATTTTGTAAATCATTTATAAAATATGCATGTATTCTCATCCCAAAAATATTAGATTTTAAAAGTGGGACTATAACTCACTTTCACAGATATTTCCTTCCTCGGAAATAAGACTTGGCCACGGATCGATTCATGAAACTATACAAATATGTACATATATATCAAAGTATGATCAAAATATAATTACAACCATTTTTATTATGTTTTAAAGATTTGAGTGTATTAAGTCAGCTGTCCTCGTTAGTAACCTACAACTAGTTGTCCACAATTAGATGTACAGAAATAAATCGATATATATTATCTTGAATCAATCCATGACCCAGTGTATACACTTCTCAGGCTATATCACAACTCAAAGTATATATATTTTTGGAATCAACCTCAACCCTGTATAGCTAACTCCAACATTAATGCATATAGAGTGTCTATGGTTGTTGCAAATAATATATATACATGGGTCGATATGATATGTCAAAACATTTGCATACGTGTCTATGGTATTCCAAGATTACATAATATATTAGAATACATGTATAATACAATATAAGTTAGCTAAGATATGATTTGTATAGATTTGTTAAACATTTCCCGTAGCTAAAAAGATCAAAAATATCCAATCTTGTTTTACCCATAACTTCTTCATTTTAAATCCGTTTTGAGTGAATAAAATTGCTATGGTTTCATATTGAACTCTAATTAAAAATCCAAACAGAAAAAGTATAGGTTTATAGTCGGAAATTTAAGGTACATCTCAATTACTAAAGAGGTAGTCATTTCCGTCGAAAGAACGACATCTTGATGACCATTTTGAAAAACATACTTTCACTTTGAGTTTAACCAAGATTTTTGGATATAGTTTCATGTTCATATGAAAAATCATTTTCCCAGAAGAACTACTTTTAAATCAAAGTTTATCATAGTTTTTAATTATCTAAACCAAAACAGCCCCCGATTTCACTACGACGGCGTATATTCGATTTTATGGTGTTCATCGTGGTTCCAGGTTTTGAATCATTAAGTTAGCATATCATATAGATATAGAACATGTGTTTAGTTGATTTTAAAATTCAAGTTAGAAGGATTAACTTTTGTTTGCGAACAAGTTTAGAATTAACTAAACTGTGTTCTAGTGATTACAAGTTTAAACCTTCGAATAAGATAGATTTATATGTATGAATCGAATGATGTTATGAACATCATTACTACCTCAAGTTTTCTGGATAAAACTACTGGAAATGAGAAAAATGGATCTAGCTTTGAAGGATCCTTGGATAGCTTGAAAGTTCTTGAAGCAGAATCATGACACGAAAACAGTTCAAGTAAGATTTTCACTCGAACTAAGATTGTTATAGTTGTAGAAATTGAATCAAAGTTTGAATATGAATATTACCTTGAATTAGAAAGATAACCTACTATTAATAACAAAGGTTCCTTGATCTTAGATGATTACTTGGAATGAATTAGAAAGCTTGGAAGTAGATTTGCAAACTTGGAAGTATTCTTGATTTTTATGAAACTATACTTATGGAATTTATGAAGAACACTTAGAACTTGAAGATGGAACTTGAGAGAGATCAATTAGTTGAAAAATATTGAAGAATGAAAGTTTTTGTAGGTATTTTTGGTCGTTGGTATATATGGATTAGATATAAAGGATATGTAATTTTGTTTTCATGTAAATCAGTCATGAATGATTACTAATATTTTTGTATTTTTATGAGATATTTCATGCTAGTTGCCTAATGATGGTTCCCACATGTGTTAGGTGACTCACATGGGCTGCTAATAGCTGATCATTGGAGTGTATATACCAATAGTACATACATCTAAAAGCTGTGTATTGTACGAGTACGAATACGGGTGCATACGAGTAGAATTGTTGATGAAACTGAACGAGGATGTAATTGTAAGCATTTTTTTTAAGTAGAAGTACTTTGATATGTGTCTTGAAATCTTTCAAAAGTATAAGAATACATATCAAAACAAAACATGTATATACATTCTAATGGAGTCGTTAAGTCTTCGTTAGTCGTTACATGTAAGTGTTGTTTTGAAACCTTTAAGTTAACGATCTCAATTAATGTTGTTAACCCAATGTTTATTATATCAAATGAGATGTTAAATTATTATATTATCATGATATTATGATGTATGAATATCTCTTAATATGATACATACATTAAAATATCGTTACAACGATAATCGTTACAAATAAGTCTCGTTTCGTAATTCTTGAGTTAGTAGTCTTGTTTTTACATATGTAGTTCATTGTTAACACACTTAATGATATATTTAAATATCATTTTATCATGTTAAAAATAGTGTATCAATATCTTAATATGATACATATGTATTTAGTAGACGTTATCATAACGATAATCGTTATATATATCATTTCGAGTTTCTTAACTTAGTAAACTCATTTCTTATGTATATCACACATTGTTAATATACTTAGTGAGATACTTACTCATCATAATCTCATGTCAACCATATATATGTCTATATATACCACAACATGTAGTTTTCACAATTTTGTAACGTTCGTGAATCGCCGGTCAACTTGGGTGATCAATTGTCTATATGAAACTTATTTCATTTAATCAAGTCTTAACAAGTTTGATTGCTTAACACATTGGAAACATTTAGTCATGTAAATATCAATATCAAATAATATATATAAACATGGAAAAGTTCAGGTCACTACAGTACCTACCCATTAAATAAATTTCGTCCCGAAATTTTAAGCTGTTGAAGGTGTTGAGGAATCTTCTGGAAATAGATGCGGGTATTTCTTCTTCATCTGATCTTCATGCTCCCAGGTGAACTCGGGTCCTCTACGAGCATTCCATCGAACCTTAACAATCGGTATCTTGTTTTGCTTAAGTCTCTTAACCTCACGATCCATTATTTCGACGGGTTCTTCAATGAATTGAAGTTTTTCATTGATTTGGATTTCGTCTAACGGAATAGTGAGATCTTCTTTAGCAAAACATTTCTTCAAATTCGAGACGTGGAAAGTGTTATGTACAGCCGCGAGTTATTGAGGTAGCTCCAGTTGGTAAGCTACTGGTCCGACACGATCTATAATCTTGAATGGTCCAATGTACCTTGGATTTAGTTTCCCCCGTTTACCAAATCGAACAACGCCTTTCCAAGGTCAAACCTTAAGCATGACCATTTCTCCAATTTCAAACTCTATATCTTTTCTTTTACTGTCCGCGTAGCTCTTTTGTCGTCTCTGGGCGGTTTTCAATCGTTGTTGAATTTGAATGATTTTCTCGGTAGTTTCTTGTATTATCTCCGGACCCGTAATCTGTCTATCCCCCACTTCATTCCAACAAATCGGAGACCTGCACTTTCTACCATAAAGTGCCTCAAACGGCGCCATCTCAATACTAGAATGATAACTGTTGTTGTAGGAAAATTCTGCTAACGGTAGGTGTCGATCCCAACTGTTTCCGAAATCAATAACACATGCTCGTAGCATGTCTTTAAGCGTTTGTATCATCCTTTCGCTCTGCCCATCAGTTTGTGGATGATAGGCAGTACTCATGTCTAGACGAGTCCCCAATGCTTGTTGCAACGTCTGCCAGAACCTTGAAACAAATCTACCATCCCTATCAGAGATAATAGAGATGGGTATTCCATGTCTGGAGACAACCTCCTTCAAATACAATCGCGCCAACTTCTTCACTTTGTCATCTTCTCTCATTGGCAGGAAGTGTGCTGACTTGGTGAGACGATCAACTATATTATTCCGACACGATAAACAAAGTTTGTTAAGTTAAATCCCAAGAATTTTAAACTGTGTTCATACATTCATTTAATCTCGACCAAATTTCGACGATTCACGAACCATTATATATATATATATATATATATATATATATATATATATATATATATATATATATATATATATATATATATATATATATATTATAACTTGAGAATGTTAACAAAGTATTAAACGTATAATACTTTACATGAACGTATTTGCTTCACTATGTTTATCGATGGAATCAGAAGATAATATCAAATGATTGAATTATCAAAAACATTGTGATATGATTACGAATCTCTGTTGAGAGGTCCACATTGATTTGAGAAATCTTTCGATTTTAACAATATTCGGAAAATGGTAAAGTGATTTATAAGTAAGAACAAAAGTATCAATTAACGATAACTGGAAAAAAGTTAGTAGAGATTCCTGCTTAATTTTCAATGCATGCTTTACAATAATTGTCTCGTGTCTCTTGATAAGTTAATTATTTAGTTTTCTTAATATTGAAAACGTTTTACGATATAGATGAAACCTTTTAAAGAATGATTTTGAATATAACTAATTCTGGAAAATTAAATTATATTTATTCAATTTAGTTTAAATATATGAAAGCGTTCTTCAAAATAATAGATTTTTATTATTAGAACGTTTCGATAAAAAGATGTGAATGTAATTAGTTTTAGAGAACTATAGTTATTCGATTTAGTACAGACACGTTTTTCGATATAATAGAATTTGATTGTTAAATTGTTTTTATGGATTTTCAATGATATGAAAATAAAAAATATGATAAAATAAAGATTTCTAATGAGCACCAAAAGACTACAACATTTCATCTCAAGATTGCAAGTTAAAATGATGGAAATCACTAAACCTGCGCACTTGCACGAAAAAACTCATAACTAAATCATACTGACTCGAAAAAGGGTGATTTCAGTGTCCAGATGTCCGTAACTCAAAAATCTACAACTTTCTTATAGGCACCATACGCGGATCGCGTACTTATATACGTGAAAGACGTAATGTTTTAAAAGATTACACGGGAAGTGTAATCTTTACGCAAAACGTGTAATTTCTGTCGACATATTTGAGGCGGCTACACTGTGTAACACGGTTATTATTATTATTATATTTATATTATTATATTATATATATGTGTATATATATGTGTGTGTGTGTGTGTGTATATATATATATATATATATATATATATATATATATATATATATATATATATATATATATATATATATATATATATATATATATATATATCGTCGAACAACATACTCACAAACATAAATTTTTATATTACTCTGTATCTATACTCCGCATCAATTTATTTTTATTTTTCAAAACGGGTTTTCAAACTGTTTTAAACTAAGGAAATTATGGGTTATAGCTATGGAGGTTATGGGTATTGCTTGGGGGTTATGATCATGAGTCAAAGGTCAACCAAGTGTTTATCATCTCCGTTGTGTCTACATACTTTCCTGCAATATTGAATCACAATATTGATATGTGAGCATTCATATCTTGTCTTTTAAAATATTAATAGTGTATCCATGTCGAGTGCTCGAGTATATATATATTTATCCATGTTTGTATACTTTAATTTTGTAGTTAGATAGTTTATGATGAATCACGAATTTGATACATATGCTACTGATATAAAGTATATGATATGCATGTTTTTGGAAAGCTGGCGAAAAATTATTAACTTTTCATTTAGAAATCGCGTGATTTCGATGAACGGATTAAAAGATATGGTCAACTGAATTATGTTTGACGTTAATTGAAATTGTGTTTGAAATTGTAAATTAATATTTAAACAACTTGTCTATGAGATTGATAAATTGGATTTTTAGATATTACTAATCAAGTAAATGAATTTCTATATAAGGCATGTCTTGTTAGGAAAACAATTGTCAAAATTGACTGTCTTATCGGGTTTTAAAGCTTTATAAACACTATAATCTGATTTTACAAGTATTGGAAAACTATGTGAAATAATAATATATTTTTGATTGCCATGATAATTCAAATATAATATAGCTATTGAAATAAATAATATTTTGAGTTTGATAAACTATAAATTCGTTCAATTATCAAAACTTATACTATGATAATAAACATGAATAGATTTAAAGATCATATTGGGTCAGGTTGACTTTTGAGATGACTTTTATTAACTTTTATATGTCGGTCTCGAGCATTAGGATTGTGATACATTATGACCCAATCTAGCTTTTCAGACATGTATTGACCAACATATGTTCTCTAGGTTGAGATCTACGATTAATTTTGCATTTCGAGATTTGGTCACTTTTTGGTGAATGACCTTATGTGCTGCTAAGGTGAGTTTCATTTGTTCCCTTTTTAATTGCTTTTGCAATCTATATTTTTGGGCTGAGAATACATGCACTTTATTTTAAACGCAATGGATACAAGTACATACTAAATTCTACACTGAGTTTGAACCGAAAATCCCTTAGCTTTGGTAACTAGTAACTGCCGGTTATAAGAATTGGTGGGCGCGAGTAGTTATATATGGATCCATAGGGCTTGAAATCCCCGTCTGTTCCAGGTATAGAAACCCTAGCCTGAACTATAAAACAGACGTATGCTATTTGAGTTTAGTACACGTTGGATTGCGTGTATTGTACATGTTGGTTGCATGTATGTTAAAACAGGGGTACTTATTATATAAACGTTAAAGTTTAGTTACCAGGGTGCTCAATCTTGTAGAATATTTTGATAAACGTTTCTGGATGAAACAACTGAAATCTTGTGATCCAACTTTATATACAGATTATGGGCAACATTAAAACTATGAACTCACCAACCTTTGTGTTGACACTTTTAAGCATGTTTATTCTCATGTTTATAGAAGTCTTCCGCTGTTTGCTTATACATTATACAAGCTGTAACACCCTGATTTTTTTTATATATATATCACAGCGGAAGACTAAATTACATAAATACCCTTAGATAACATTTACAAACCATAATTATCAGTTTAGCTTAGTTAACGTTATTACAATATTCCAAAACGTTGGTGTTACGTGAAAATATTATAAAACCAGAAAACATCAGAGTTAAGCACGTAGTCAAACATGTCTTCAACCCAACAGCAACACCCTTCCTAACCAGCAGTACCTAAACCTGCAAGGGGTGGAAATGTGGGGGGAATTAGCACATAGCTTAGAGAATAGATACTATCTAACAGACCAAGCATAAGCAACTGAACATGCAAGGGATCACAGATATGCTAACGTCCTAAACTAGCATATAATAACTGACAATATGAGGATCGGCGGCTTGTACGAGCACACGACGTAGTTGATCAAGCTACAGTCTACCGATAGTCCGCTTTACTGATTTCACTGCATAACCGTCCAGACGCAACACATGCGTCCATCTATGCTATACTGAACAATCAGTAACTCATGACCCGACCAGGCTACCACAGTCGACCTCACATCAACCCTACCTTGCCACCTCGGTGGGTTCCCAACCTTGCCGCCTCGATTGGTGTCCAACTAATAGTGTGCACATAAGATCACAGATAAAAAGTCATGCAATCGTCCTAACTAGCATGGCAATATCTAACTACGCATGGTAATCGTAATGAACATAATCATAGTAATAAAGAGTCTGAACAAGTAGCGTGTCAGCCACTTAATACTCTATCCGGAGATAGACCCACTCACCGATTACCCGCAACTGAAGGTTCTCAGAGGTCTAATCTTTCTGAGCCTTCACCTTTTTGTTTATTACCTGTGAATCATCACATAATATCTCAAGTTAGTATTATATCCAAGTATTAATACACAACTTTACATTCAATTGAAAATATTCACATAACAGGCAAGGTTTTCGAGCAACATGGGATTCTCGAGCAAATTCGAGTTTTTCGAGCGAATTCGAGTTTTCGAACATATTCGAGTTTTTCGAGCAGAAGGTTCTCGAGCAACTTGAGTTTTTCGAGCAATAATATGTTTTCGAGTAAAAGGTTCTCGAGCACTGTTTTCGAGCGAGTCTCGAGCACTGTTTTCGAGCGAGTTTTTCGAGCAGCTTCATCTTCAGCATCAGCTTCGCTGATTTGGTGATTTTAAGCCAAAAAACTCGATTTCAAGGTTTATAGTCCAAATTCAAGCATAAAGAAACATACCAATCATACATAAACACTTTTCCCAACTATAAACATCAAAATCTAGCATTTACAATCAAGATTTGGGATTAATTAATCCCAAAATACTCACTTTATCATAAACTCAAGTTCTAACACACAATTCATCATTTTTAACAAGTTCTTGCTCAATTCACAGCATAATTAGATCATATAAACTATATAGCAACTATTTCTAACATCAATTAAACATAACAAACACAAATCATGAAGATTCAAGCTTAATTTCATTAAAAACCAATTTTACACCCAAAACCCAATTTCTATAAATTAAAGCACGAATTCAAGCAAGCTAACCTGGATAAATGCTTATAAGAATGATAAGATTCAGATCCTAAAGCTTCTTAATTCAATTTGTGACTTGGATTCAATTAGGTTTTTGAGATGATGAAAGTTAGGTACGGGTCTTGTTCTTGCACAAATTGGGAAATAAATGGAAGTATCCAGATATTAGTTACTTAAGTGGGTTATAAACCCACACCCCATAACATACGGGTATTTATCAGTTATCTGATATCTTTCGTACTTAATTTGGCAATCCTAATGGAGTCCAAATTCAACAAACGAACTATTTCTGTGACCCTTGTCACAAACTGGTCTTAACCAACTGATCAATTAATAATAAACATATTATTAAAATAAAAGCATATTTTAACCACAAATATAAACCTACGGGCAATTAAGTAATCTTACTTCTAACCCCGGTTTCAGTCTGTTACAAATCCACCCCCCTTAAAGAGATTCCGTCCTCGGAATCTGGTCTTGGTCAATCAGATGAGGGTAACGGGTCTTTATTCACTCTTCTGTCTCCCACGTCAAGATAGCCCCTAGACTGTGCTTCCATTCTATCAAAACCATCGGGATTTCTTTCCTTCTTAACTTAGTAACCTTTCTGTCAACCACTCGGATAGGTTCCTCAACCAACTTGTTACTCAAATCAACTTTCAAATCTACTAGCGGTACGATTTGTGTCTCGTCATTGACTTTACACTTACGCAAATAACACACATTGAAGGTACTATGAATACCAGCTAGCTCAGAAGGAAGATCTAACACAACTGTCTGGTCATTAACTCTCTGAATAATCTTGAACGGTCCAATAAATCTCGAAGCTAACTTTCCTCACTTACCAAACCTGATAACACCCTTCCACGGCGAAACTTTCAAGTAAACATGATCACCTACCTCAAAGTTTACTGGACGTCTACGTGGATCAGCATACATCTTTTGTCTATCCCTGTCAGCTTTTAACTTTTCTCGCGCGATAGCAACTTTTTCGGCTGTTATTTGAACAATCTCGTGACCAGCAAACTGTTTCTCTCCAGCTTCTAACCAACAAGTCGAAGTTCTGCAACGACGGCCGTACAACATTTCGTAAGGTGGCATCCCTATGCTCGAATGATAAGAATTATTATACGCGAATTCAACCAACGGCAAATGTGTATCCCACGAACCACCATATTCTAATACACATGCTCTCAACATATCCTCTAGCGTCTGTATTGTTCGTTCACTCTGATCATCTATCTGAGGATGATAAGCAGTACTTAGATTCACACGTGTACCTAGATTTTGTTGTAGACTATTCCAGAAGTTCGACACAAATCTAGAATCTCTGTCTGACACAATCGATAATGGCACACCATGCCGACTAATTATCTCTTTCACATATAAATCAGCAAGTTCGCTTAATGATGTTGTCTCACGAGTAGCAAGAAAATGAGCACTCTTGGTCAAACGATCAACTACTACCCAAATCATATCGTGTTTTCTCTGAGTTCTAGGTAATTTTGTCACAAAATCCATCGTGATATGCTCCCATTTCCACTCTGGAATATGTAACTGACGCAATGAACCATACGGTTTCTGGTGTTCTGCCTTAACTTGCGTGCAAATATGACACTTTTCAACAGAACGAGCGATGTCTGATTTCATGGTCGGCCACCAATACATAGATTTAAGGTCATGATACATCTTATTACTACCTGGATGTACTGTCAATCTAGATTTATGAGCTTCAGTTGTGATCAAATTCCTCAAGTCTCCAAGCATAGGCACCCAAATACGGTTATTTAAAGTGTTAAGTCCACGAGAATCATCAATTAGGTCAAATTTTCGTTTAGTCATAAGTTCAGATTTAATATGTTCATCCTCCAAAGCACAGGCTTGAACTGTTCGTAGTTGATCAATCAAATCTGAAGTTATACTTAAACGCAGAAATTTCACATTCTCATCAGACTTTTAACGACTTAACGCATCTGCTACGACATTTGCTTTACCCGGATGGTACTTTATTTCACAATCATAGTCTTTGATAAGTTCTATCCACCGTCTCTGTTGCATATTCAGTTCTTTCTGCGTGAAAATATGTTGTAGGCTCTTATGATCTGTACATATTACACACTTTGTACCATATAAGTAATGTCTCCAAAGCTTCAACGCAAATACCACTGCAGCCTTTTCTAAATCATGAACCGGATAGTTACGTTCATGTGTCTTTAACTGACGAGAAGCATACGTGATAACTTTATATCTCTGCATCAGTACATATCCCAACCCGGCAAATGACGCATCACAATAAACTACAAAGTCATCTGAACCCTCTGGCAATGCTAACACTGGAGCCTGACACAACAACTATTTCAGAGTCTGAAAAGCCTGTTCCTGTTGATCTCCCCATCGGAAACTTACATCCTTTCTAGTCAATTTGGTCATCGGAACCGCTATTTTAGAAATATCTTTTATAAATCGGCGATAATAACCCGCAAGACCCAAGAAACTCTTAACTTCTGTCGGCGTCTTCGGCGAATTCCAACCCATTACCGCTTCTATTTTTGACAGATCCACTTTAATACCTACCTCACAGATAACATGACCCAGAAATTGCACCTCTCGAAGCCAAAACTCACACTTCGAGAACTTAGCGTATAACTACTCTTTCTTTAACAACTCTAACACTAATCGAAGATGTGTCGCATAATCAGCTTCTGTCTTTGAATATACCAATATATCGTCGATAAACACAATAACAAACTGATCTAAATATGGTTTACAAACCCTGTTCATCAGATCCATGAAGACTGTTGGAGCATTCGTCAACCCGAATGGCATAACCAAGAACTCGTAATGCCCATATCTACTTCTGAATGCTGTCTTTGGTATATCTGATTCTGCAACCCGAACTTGATGATAACCGGATCTAAGATGTATTTTCGAGAAATACGATGCACTTTGCAGCTGATCGAACAGATCATCGATTCTAGGCAGAGGATACTTGTTCTTAACTGTTCTCTTATTCAATTCTCGATAATCTATACACATTCTCAGCGAACCATCTTTCTACTTTACAAACAACACTGGTGCACCCCACGGCGAAGAACTTGGTCTTATAAACCCTCTGCCTAACAGTTCTTGTATCTGAGACATCATCTCTCTGATTTCAGAAGGTGCTAACCTATAAGGAGCCTTAGCTACTGGAGTTGTTCCCGGAACTAACTCAATCTTATATTGTACTTCTCTTACCGGCGGCAACCCCGGTAATCCGTCAGGAAACACCTCAAGAAATTCCGAAACCATAGGAATATCAATAACAGATCTCTTCTCTATCTTAGCATCAATAACATAAGCCATAAAAGACTCACATCCCTTAGAAAGTGACTTCCTCGCCTTCATCATAGAAATCAATGGAAAACTAAACCCACTTCGTTCCCCTCGGGCCACAATATGGGTTCCATCGGTCAAACGGAAAGTCACAATCTTCTTATCACACTTAATGTGGGCCTTATGTAGGCTCATCGAGTTCATCCCTAATACTACATCAAAACTAGGGATAGGCAACACTAAACAGGACATAGCAAGCGGTCTACCATCAATTTTTATACTAGCTCCAGACACATACGTTGTGACTAGAACCGTCTTACCATCAGCTACCTCTACTCTAACAGGCTCAGGCAGCACAGTAGCAGGTAACCCTAATTTAGTACAGAAATCTATAGACATAAATGTCCTATTTGCACCCGAATCAAACAATATTCTAGCAGGTATTGAGTTGATCAAGAACATACCGGTTATGATGTCATCATTATTAGTAGCAGCCTCAACTGTCATCTGAAAGGCCCTGGCTTCCGCAGTCGGTGGGTTCTTTCTCTTATGTCCACTTGAGGTTGTGGAACCCCCAACAGATGCCGAACGCGCCCCTGACCCTACCCTGGAACTTGCGCCCTTTGACGCCTGACAACTTGCTGAACGATGACCCGGCTGATGACAACTCCAACAAACATTTTCTCTGAAGGAACACCCCTGAGATTCATGACCTACCATACCACATCTTAAACATCTTCTCATTGCCTTAGAACACTGACCACTATGTGAAGACTTACAACCTTTACACCAATCTTTCTTTCCAGAACCTGAACCTGATCCACCTTGGTTACCCTTACCCTTTTATCTAAACCCAAATGATTTCTTAGACTTCGAACCTGATTGACTGGTAGCCTGACTAACCTGTGGTACCACATTTCCCCAATTCATACCCCTAGCTGCTCTTACATCACTTTCCACCATCTTTGCCATCACAAAAGCTTGAGACAATGTCAGTGCTGACCTCACAAAGGTCCTATACTCTGGAAAGATCATGTTTACAAAGTGCTGAATTCGAGATTGTTCATCCGGCACCCATTGTTGCACAAATCTTAGCTTGTCCATGTACTTCTCAATCACCTCATCAATTGACATCTGCGGTGTCATCCGCATTTCTAGGAACTCCATCTTAATTCTATTCATGTCAAACACATTACAATACTGTTCACATACCTTCGCATAAAACTGTTCCCAAGTAATCATCTTAACTTGCTCTTGAGGGACACCAGCTATCACAGAATCCCACCGCACCATTGCTCTATCTTTCAACAACCTGCTTGCATAAATCACTGATAATGCTAAAAACGAACATATATTTCATAGCATTATTCCTCAAGAAAGACAAGCTTTTAGTTGCAATTGTTCTATTTACAAGTGATATTCGTTTAAATAATAAAAGGTGAAGACAAAAGACAGATTCGACGAATTGAAGACGCAAACGACCAAAAAGCTCAAAAGTACAAAAGACAATCAAAGAGGTTCCAATTATTGATAAGAAGCGTCTCGAAATTACAAGAGTACAATATTCAAAACGCAAAGTACAAAATATAAAATTGTACGCAAGGACGTTCGAAAATCCGGAACCGGGACCGGAGTCAACTCTCAATGCTCGACGCAACGGACTAAAAATTACAAGTCAACTATGCACATAAATATAATATAATATTTAAATAATTCTTATAATTATTTAATATATTATATTTTTTATAAAACGTCGGCACAAGGAAACAAGCAACATGTGAGCTCTCCCAGCTGGCCATGCGATCGCATGACCAGGAAGAAGAAAGTCCATGCGATCGCATGGCATGAAAAGTCAGGCCACATCTCCTATAAAATCGAGCTTTGGTGAACCAAAAAACCATCCATCAATCTCTCTTCTCTCATATATACGTAAAATATATATAATTTATATTTTAATTTTAATTTTAATTATAATTCTAATAATAAGGGTAGGTTAGCGAATGTTGTAAGGGTGTAAGTCGAAATTCTGTCCGTGTAACGCTACGCTATTTTTAATCATTGTAAGTTATGTTCAACCTTTTTATATTAATGTCTCGTAGCTAAGTTATTATTATGCTTATTTAATCCGAAGTAATCATGATGTTGGGCTAATTACTAAAATTGGGTAATTGGGCTTTGTACCATAATTGGGGTTTGGATAAAAGAACGACACTTGTGGAAATTAGACTATGGGCTATTAATGGGCTTTATATTTGTTTAACTAAATGAAAGTTTGTTAATGTTAATATAAAGATTTACAATTGGGCGTCCCTATAAATTACCATATACACTCGATCGGACACGATGGGCGGGGTATTTATATGTACGAATAATCGTTCATTTAACCGGACACGGGAATGGATTAATAGCCACTAGAATAATTAAAACAGGGGTGAAATTACATTCAAGGGTAATTGATGTAATTGTTAACAAAGTAGTAAAACCTTGGTTTACACGCAGTCGATAACCTGGTGTATTCATTAAACAAAGTATTAAAACCTTGTTACAATTCGAATCCCCAATTAGTTGGAATATTTAACTTCGGGTATAATAATAATTTGACAAGGACACTCGCACTTTATATTTATGACTGATGGACTGTTATGGACAAAAACCAGACGGACATATTAAATAATCCAGGACAAAGGACAATTAACCCATGGGCATAAAACTAAAATCAACACGTCAAACATCATGATTACGGAAGTTTAAATAAGCATAATTCTTTTATTTCATATTTAATTTCCTTTATTTTATATTTAATTGCACTTCTAATTATCGCACTTTTATTTATTGTTATTTAATCGCACTTTTAATTATCGTACTTTTTAATTATCGCAATTTTATTTTATCGCACTTTTATTATTCGCAATTTCATTATCGTTATTTACTTTACGCTTTAATTTAAGTCTTGTATTTATTTTATATTTTACATTAGGTTTTAACTGCGACTAAAGTCTTAAAATCGACAAACCGGTCATTAAACGGTAAAAACCCCCCTTTATAATAATAATATTACTTATATATATATGTTTGTATTTTTATAAAAGTAAACTAATATAGCGTTGAGCTTTGTTTAAAGATTTCCCTGTGGAACGAACCGGACTTACTAAAAACTACACTACTGTACGATTAGGTACACTGCCTATAAGTGTTGTAGCAAGGTTTAAGTATATCCATTCTATAAATAAATAAATATCTTGTGTAAAATTGTATCGTATTTAATAGTGTTTTCTGCTAAAATTAATAACTATTTTATATACACCTCGCATAACATCAAGTATTTTTGGCGCCGCTGCCGGGGAGATCTTTTAAAAGCCGGAAGCGGAACGCTAATATAAAAAAAAAAGATTTTTATTTTTAGTACGTTTTGTAGAAATACGTTTTAAATATTCGAAAATATAAAAATAAAAACAAAAATATAAATATTTTTTTAAAGAGTTTGTAAGTTATATAAAAGTTTCTTTATCTTTATTTTATAAAAATATAAGTTTTATTTAATTTATATAAATATATTACATAATTTTATTAAAACAAAAAAAAAATAATAAATTTTCGGCCTGTACTGTAGCAGCCCACTCTATGGCCCGAAACCCTAGCCCATGCGATCGCATGGCTGGGCAACTGAGGACTCATGCGATCGCATGAGCCCATCTGACACGCCAGATTTGACTTCCTGCTGCAATAATTACGAAATTATTATTATTATTATATAATTAAAACCCTAATTAGGGTATTATTGTTTTTATTATTAGTTTAGTTTTTTTTTATTATTAATTTGTTATATTTAGTTTTATTTTAGTTTTTATTAAATTATAAAATTAATAGTTTTATAAAATAAATAATATAAAAATAATATTTTTATAAAAATTGTACTTTTTACAACTTTTTGTATATTTTTATATTTTGTCCCTTTTTAATCGTTGTAGCGTAATATTTGTATTTTTAGCTCATATTTAATTTTAAACTTAGTTTTTGCTATAGTTATTTTTACTCCTAGATTTTTAGGCTTTGCCGTAGAATTCCTTAAGTGCTTTTTCTTTAGACTAAGATTTAGGTACTTTAAAATTTTGCGACGCCTTTTTAAGTTTTAGTTTCTTTTATTTGGGATTTAGTTTTTCTTGTAAGCTTTAATATTTTTAGACGACCTTTTACTATGTATCAATTATCATTCCAATTAGTAATCTCAATTTGCGATTATAATTTTAAGTTAGTTGTAGTAATAAGGTTAGGTTAATATTTTTAAGTTTTATAAGTTTCTTTTATTTTTTTATTTTTTTCGTCACTTTTTATTTTTCAACCATTTTTCTTTTTCGACCTTTTTCGACGAACTCTTTTTCTTTCTTATTTCTCGCTATTCTAGTTTTAGGACATAGATTTTTATTCTACTTCTTATCTAAATTTCTTAAAATTACGAAAATTTATTTTAAGTGGTTAAATTGATAGACATCAAAATTTTCTGGTTCGTAGTAATAGTTGGATTTGTACGTGGACCGGGTTATTGGAGCCAAACAGTCCTCAATTATATTGAGACCAAACGAATCCTGCCCCTCTGCTGCATCTTTTGGCTATTCGAAACGTGGGCAAAATCAGAAAAGTCTATTGATTGGATAACTTATTATAATTTTTCTTTCCTTTTTAAAACTAATAGGATATTCAGTGAATGCACCGAGCAAGACGTTCATCACCTTTTGTACGTTCACCACCTGTAACTAGATCAAGACATTTAGCAAATATAACCGCCGTTGATTTTTCTTTAGAATCGTAATCCAGTCGACCAAGTACTTCAGTTCAAATTTCCGATAATCCATTTTTTGAACCCGACCTCACAATTGAGAATCCGGGGAATATTCAGGAACGGTTCATAGATCCTGAACCACTAAACTTTCCTCCGGAGCCACCAATCATTCAAACAGAGATTGTTGAGGAACGAACCATTAAATCAGAATCATCTAGTGATACCGATTCAACAAATTCAATTATGGAGAATCTGGAACCTTTAAGTATGGAAGACCGAATGAGAGCTAAACGCACTGGCCAAGGTCACGCAATTACTCATCCAGACATTAATGCGCCAGATTATGAAATCAAAGGACAAATTCTACACATGGTGACTAATCAATGCCAATTTAGTGGTGCGCCGAAGGAAGATCCAAATGAACATCTACGTACCTTTAATAGGATCTGCACACTATTTAAAATCCGAGAAGTGGAGGATGAACAGATATATCTCATGTTATTTCCCTGGACTTTAAAGGGAGAAGCCAAAGATTGGTTGGAATCGTTACCTGAAGGGGCGATTGATACATGGGACGTTTTAATTGACAAATTTCTTAAACAATTCTTTCCTGCATCTAAAGCCGTAAGACTTCAAGCAGAAATTGTTACGTTCACACAGAAGCCAAATGAAACTCTATATGAGGCGTGGACAAGATATGGAAAGTTGTTAAGAGGATTTCCGCAACATGGTTTAGACACCTGTCAAATAGTACAAATATTCTACCAAGGATGCGACATCACTACAAGGAAAGACATAGATATAGCAGCTGGTGGTTCTATTATGAAGAAAACCGAAACTGATGCTTACAAAATTATTGATAACACTGCTTCCCACTCGCATGAGTGGCACCAAGAAAAAGATATCATTAGATCATCTAAAGCAGCTAGAGCCGATTCTAGCCATGACTTAGATTCCATTTCCGCAAAGATAGATGCTGTGGAAAGACGAATGGAAAAGATGACTAAGGATATTCACTCAATACGAATTAGTTGTGAGCAGTGTGGAGGACCACATTTGACAAAAGATTGTCTCAGTATTGAATTAACAATGGAACAAAGAGAGAATATTTCATACATAAACCAAAGGCCTGGAAATAATTATCAGAATAATTATCAACCGCCAAGACCGATTTACAATCAAAACCAGAATTATAACCGAAATATTCCATACAACAACCAACAAGGTCCTAGCAATCAACAAGTATCCAATAATACTTACAATCAGCAAAGACCGAATTTTCAAAACAAACCACCACAACAAACCGATGATAAAAAGCCGAATTTAGAAGATATGATGACGAAGCTAGTTGAAACTCAAACACAGTTTTTCACATCTCAGAAACAAACCAATGAACAAAATGCTCAAGCATTTAGAAATCAACAAGCTTCTATTCAAAATCTGGAACAAGAAGTAAGTAACCTAGCAAGGTTAATAGGTGAAAGAAAACCGGGAAGTCTACCTAGTGATACAAATGCTAACCCCCGGAATGAAACAGCTAAAGCTATTACCACAAGAAGTGGTACAACACTTAAATCACCTGAAATACCTGTAACTTCTGATGAAACTATTCCTACTCCACAAGAACCACAACCTGATCAAGATAAGGAAAAAGAACCGGTAGGTGAAAAGGTTAATGAAGATAACACAGTTAAGGATAAACCTTATGTTAAACCATACCAACCACCACTTCCTTACCCGAGTAAAATGAAGAAAGAGAAACTTGAAGCCGAGCAATCCAAATTCTTGGATATGTTTAAACAGATAAATGTAAATCTTCCTTTCATTGATGTGATTTCAGGAATGCCAAGATATGCTAAATTCTTGAAAGATCTAATCTCAAATAGAAAGAAAATGGAAGAACTCTCGGCTGTTACTATGAATGCTAATTGTTCAGCAGTGCTGTTGAATAAGATACCAGAAAAACTATCTGATCCAGGAAGTTTCACAATTCCATGTTTTCTGGGTAGTCTTAGTTCAATAGAAGCATTGGCAGACTTAGGTGCTAGTATAAATCTAATGCCGTATTCACTATACGCTAAACTAGACCTTGGAGAATTAAAACCAACCAGAATAAGCATATAACTAGCCGATAGATCAATAAAATATCCTAGAGGGATAATGGAGAACATGCTAGTTAAAGTTGGTACTTTAGTATTTCCAGTAGATTTTGTTGTTTTGGACATGGAAGAAGATTCTCAAGTTCCTCTCATATTAGGAAGACCATTCTTAAACACGGCTAAAGCAATGATAGACGTGTTCGGTAAGAAACTGACCCTAAGTATAGAGGATGAGAGTGTTACCTTTTCAGTTGATAGAGCAATGCAACAACCACAATCTGCAGATGATACATGTTATTATATTCAAACTATAGATGCACATGCAGAATTATTAGAAGAATTTCCAGAATTACAAGGAACAGGAGAATGTTCTTTAGGAGAAGGTAATGAACCAATTGATGAAGCTGAAATGTTAGCTACACTTATAGCTAATGGATATGAACCAACAACAGAAGAAATTCAAATGCTAAAAGAAGAAGACAGATATCGATATAAATCATCGATAGAAGAACCTCCGAAATTAGAGTTAAAGCCACTTCCAAACCATTTGGAATATGCTTATTTACATGGTGAATCTGAATTACCTGTAATAATATCGTCTTCTCTTACTGAAAATGAGAAATCACAACTCATTTCTGTGTTGAAAGCTCATAAACCAGCCATTGCATGGAAGATTCATGATATTAAAGGAATAAGTCCTTCGTATTGCACACATAAAATCCTTATGGAAGAAGGTCATAAAACGTATGTGCAACGCCAACGAAGACTAAATCCTAATATGAAAGATGTAGTTAAGGAAGAGATTATTAAACTGCTAGATGCAGGTTTAATATATCCAATTTCTGATAGTCCATGGGTAAGCCCAGTTCAATGCGTACCTAAGAAGGGTGGCATGACTGTCATTACAAATGAGAAAAATGAGCTTATTCCTACTAGGACTGTAACAGGATGGCATGTATGTATTGATTATAGAAAATTAAATGACGCCACCAGAAAAGATCACTTTCCCTTACCTTTCATAGATCAAATGTTAGAAAGATTAGCCGGAAATAGTTACTATTGTTTTCTAGATGGATTTTCCGGATATTTTCAAATTCCAATAGCACCCGAGGATCAAGAGAAAACAACATTCACGTGCCCTTATGGTACTTTTGCTTACAAACGCATGCCATTTGGACTTTGTAACGCCCCTGCAACCTTTCAAAGGTGTATGATGGCGATTTTTCACGACATGATAGAAGAATGCATGGAAGTATTCATGGATGACTTTTCAGTCTTCGGTGATACATTTAAATCATGTCTAGTTAATCTGGAACGAATGCTAATTAGATGCGAAAAATCAAATCTAGTACTTAATTGGGAGAAATGCCATTTCATGGTTAAAGAAGGCATCGTTCTTGGACATAAAATTTCAAAAGAAGGAATTGAAGTGGATAGAGCTAAAGTAGATGTAATTGCTAAACTTCCACATCCCACCAATGTCAGAGGATTTAGGAGTTTTCTAGGGCATGCCGGTTTTTACCGACGTTTCATAAAAGATTTTTCTAAAATTGCCACTCCTATGAATAAACTCCTAGAAAAGGATGCGCCATTCATCTTTTCAGATGAGTGTATCAAATCTTTTAATATTCTTAAAGAAAAACTCACTAATGCACCGATCATGATAACACCAAATTGGAATCTACCATTTGAACTAATGTGCGATGCAAGTGATTTTGCAATGGGAGCCGTTTTAGGACAAAGGATTGAAAAACGATTTCAACCTATATATTATGCTAGTAAGACATTACAAGGAGCACAAACGAACTATACAACTACTGAAAAAGAACTCCTTGCTATTGTCTTTGCTTTTGACAAATTTCAATCATATCTCGTTCTAGCAAAAACGTTGGTCTATACCGACCATTCTGCTCTTAGATACCTATTTTCAAAACAAGATGCTAAACCAAGATTAATCCGTTGGATCTTACTCTTACAAGAGTTTGATATTGAAATCCGAGATAAAAGAGGAGCAGAAAATCTCGCCGCTGATCATCTTTCTCGTCTTGAAAATCCCGAATTAGAAGTTCTGAATGAATCGGCCATACAAGACAACTTTCCTGATGAATATCTATTGAAGATAGATTATAAAGAAATCCCATGGTTTGCAGACTATGCAAACTACTTAGTTTGTGGATTCCTTGAAAAAGGATTATCGTACCAAAGACGAAAGAAATTCTTCAGTGATATAAAACACTATTTCTGGGAAGATCCACATCTGTTTAAAAGTTGTCCCGATGGAATAATACGCCGATGTGTATTTGGAGATGAAGCTAGTAAAATATTAAACCATTGTCACACAGGACCAACAGGAGGGCATTATGGGCCTCAACTAACAGCAAGAAAATTTTATGAAGCTGGATTCTATTGGCATACAATTTACAAAGACGCACACCTTCTTTGCAAATCCTGTGATGCATGTCAAAGGGCCGGAAAAATAAGTCAACGTGATGAAATGCCACAAAATGTCATCCAAGTATGTGAAGTATTTGACATTTGGGGTATTGACTTTATGGGTCCATTTCCAAAATCTCATAATAATCTATATATACTCGTAGCCATTGATTATGTATCTAAATGGGCGGAAGCACAAGCTCTCCCAACTAACGATGCACGAGTTGTAGTCAACTTTTTAAAACGTCTTTTTGCAAGGTTTGGAACACCGAAAGCTTTAATAAGTGATCGGGGTACTCATTTCTGTAATAATCAACTTGAGAAAGTTCTTAAAAGATATGGAGTAACTCATAAAATCTCCACCGCATATCATCCACAAACAAGTGGACAAGTTGAAAATACAAACCGAGCTTTAAAACGTATTCTAGAGAAAACCGTAGGATCAAATCCGAAGGAATGGTCCATTAAATTGGAGGATGCACTCTGGGCTTTTAGAACAGCCTACAAAACTCCAATTGGAACCACACCTTTTAGACTTGTTTATGGAAAAGCATGTCATCTTCCAGTAGAAATTGAACACAAAGCATTTTGGGCTTTGAAGACATGTAATCTTGATTTACATGAAGCCGGACGTCTACGATTAAGTCAATTAAACGAATTAGAAGAATTAAGACATGAAGCATACGAAAATTCGTTAATCTATAAAGAAAGAACGAAGAAATGGCATGATAAAAGAATCAGAAGTTCAAAAGAATTTAAAGAAGGAGACAGAGTTCTTCTTTTCAATTCACGATTCAAGCTATTTCCTGGAAAATTGAAATCAAGATGGTCTGGACCATTCATAGTCAAAAGAGTTTTCCCATACGGAACGATAGAATTAATAAATTCAAATGGGATTGAATTTAAAGTTAATGGTCACAGAGTTAAACATTACATACATGGTCCGATGGAAGTCGACAACGAAGTTAATAACAATTTCGACACCACAGCTAACTAAGTGTGGGGAGAATCAAGTCTTTAAAGGATAATATGTATTTCTGTTAGATTGTCTGTTTTCATGTAGTTCTCGAAAATGGAACCCGAATGGTCTTTCCCTAGCAGACCCTAAAGAACTAGTCTTCTCCCCCCATTCTGAATTTTTATTTTTTTTAGGTTTTTACAAAATGAAGACTGCCTGTGAACTAAACCATGGTCTAATGCTACACGCTTTGATCACTAAAAGAAATAATGACATACTACCGAGTGAAATAGTATCAGTAATCAGAGAAAGAATGGACGGAGTTAGAAAAGAATCCAGATGCGAAGATAATAAGTTACAATTTGGTAAAGGAAAATCAAAATCCGCAGCGAAAAGAAGAGCACGACACCTAGAACGATGTCACAAATGCGGAAAATGGTCACATGGAGGTAAATGTTCAAATAATCAAACCTATTCAAATAGCGAATTTGTTACTTTATGCAGAGACGGACCGTTCATATGTTTAGAAGAAAAGATACTGAATGCTCGAGGTTACGCCTATGTAGCCATGGAAAACCAATTAAACCGACTATCTTATGAATGGGATAGATCATATAACTAAGAAATCTATTTCACAGGTATGTCTGTACAGTTTTTATTTTTTTTTTATTTTTAACCTTTTGATAATAAACGCTATTTTGTTCGCTAAAAAGTATTAAATTGGTATTAAATAAAATTAGGTTTGGCGACCGAAATTATTGATATCATTCAAAAATTTATTACATCACTGCGAAATTTAACGTTTATTCTTAAGGTATAAATATCTTTAAACAATCAACCCAAAATATTTCAAAAATTCGTCATGAGTTAAATTAGGTTTTGGAACCGAAATTACTTTACCGAAAAGAGGGGCGCATATTTTTGACAATATTTGATTGATTAAAGTGGGATAAAAAGACAAAAAGATTTTTAAATTTATTTTTACCATGTTTTTAAAATTAATATTTAAATCTTAAATTAATATTGTAAATTTTGTAAAAACAATATATTTAAAATTGTAAATATTTGAAAAATTAATATAAGTTTGATATGAATTTATAAATTTTTAAATTAAGTTTGGTGTAAATTTTTAATTTTTAAAATATTAATTTTTAATTTTATGCATTTCAAATTTTAAGTTTGGTGTGAATTTTTAATAATAATTTTGAATTTTATATTTATGTTGTGTGAATTTAAAAACAAAAATTTACTTTATCTCATTAAGTTAAAAATATGATTTTTAAAATTCGTCGTAAGTTGAAGACTAGGTCTTTGAACCGAAATTGCTTTACCCAAGGGAGGGACGAGAAATTTTATTATCATTATTTTTAATCTTATTGAATTAAAGTATGCCAAAAACATAAAAAAAAAAAACCCAAAAATCTTTACTTTTAAAAAAACAGCGCTTTGATTTGACAAATTTTAAAATTTTGTCAAGGGACAGACTAGGACAATGATAAGAAACGCCCTCGCTCTTAAAGGAAACAAAATTTTTAAAATTTAAATAATTATAAGTTTTATAAAAAAAAAAAAAAAAAAAAAGGCTGAAAACACTGTAGCCGGCACCTCATGCGATCGCATGGGGTTTGCACTTGGAACCCATGCGATCGCATGGGGACCAAATGCTGGTCAGGAACAAAAACAGCAGAGAGTCTGCTTCTACACCACAACACACACACATACCCGAAAATACTCCCAAAAATTCACCAAATTTCACCAAAATTCACCGTAATTCGTCATTTTTCTTGCTCTAATCATGCCTAGATTCTCATTCCTCAGCAAATTGGTAAAAATTACACCCCTAAACTCTATAAATTCCTAGTTTTTGTGATAATTACCAATTTTTTTACCTAATGCAATTTTGTTAATTTCTAGTGTAATTAGTGATAAATTGTTAGTATTTTATGCATGTATAACCTAGATTGATGCTATTTAACATGATTTGAAGCCAAAAACTTCAAAATTTTTAGAAATCTAGGGTTTGTGTTCTTGAGCAATTTGGGGCTTTTTGATATAAACAGGTTATGGCCGATTTTTGTCATGAATTATTGCCAAATTGAGTAGTGTAACATATTTAGATAGTTAAATGATCAAAACAATGATCCTAAACATGATTTTTAGAGATTAAAGTGGACTTTTTAAGTCCAAAATTCATGAACTTGATTAATTTGATATATTTGCCATTTGAGACTTGTTAAATTATTAGTAATGAATATTTTGACATGTTATTTGAGTTAAATGCTTATGAATTTTGTATACATTTTCATATGTGCTTATTTGAAAAGTGTAGAATTGTGAAAAATTGTGAAAATGTGTATAAGTTTAATTTTGATTTAACATGTTATAGTGATTGTTTTAAGTTGTTATTTTGCTAACACTAATGCATATTTGGATGCACAATTTTTGTGTTTAATGTGTTTTACAGAGAGCCGATACTGGAGGTTCAGGAGCATCATCATCTAGACGACCAGCACCAGAACCAGAACCAGAAATGCAACACGAACAAGAACCACAACAGGAACAACAACAGCCTGATCAGCACATACCTTATTATGATCCAGTACAGTTTGTTGATGAATTCATAGTATTCCCAATGAGGCCGCCAGTAGAATTCCCAACGATTCCTGAGCACACTCTACATCCTAATCTGAGATTTGATAGAAGATGGAGAGATTACGAGACATATCAAAGGAACAAATTCAAATTGGTAACAAAAAATGTAGAGGTGCCAAGGGTAATTGATTGGGCCCCTTTGGAAATGGTCCATCTAGCTGACCGTGTTAGACAGCTTTTAGTTCAAAGGTATGGCAGTTCTTCTTTTACCGTTTGGGAACGTCTTTTCACCATTCGTAGACCTGTATATAAGGAATGGTGTGTTGAGTTGATGAGTACTGTATCACTTGATACAAATATAGTTAGGATAGATGATAGAAGATTTCTTAGGTTTATCCTTGGCGGTAGGATGTACAGAATGTCCATGCTGGACATGGCCAGGGCCTTACAGATTTATACTCCTGGTGAGTTGCTATTACCCGATTGTACAAACTTGATTCATTATGATGAATGGGTAGATAGTAACTTTGACGCTGACGCCATTTGGAGGCGTATGTCACATTTTGATGTTTTTACACGAGCAGGAGGACACTCCTATACACATATTGACAGGGCCGAGCTTCGTATTATTCATAGATTTTTGGCCAACTCGATTACACAAAGAGCTCATAATAAAGAAAAAATTACCTTATATGATTTATTCTACCTAAAGTGTATTCGGGATCCTAGAAGCTTTGTCAATATCCCTTACTGTGTTGCTTTTTATTTATCTAAAATGGTAGAGGGAATGCAGGACGGGAGTATAATAGGAGGAGGTATTTTTGTTACTCTCATTGGAGAGTATTTAGGTGTTGATAGGAACCAAGGGGGTCCATTACAGATTTGTAGAGAACAGGTTGAGCCCTTAGGATTGAAAGTTTATGTGGGTGCTAAGGTATTGAAAAGTAGACGTAACCAGGCAGTACCCTATGAGGGATCTCATCCTCAGGTAGAGAGAGGCTCAGACGAGGAAATGGAGGAGGCGGAAGACATTAGGTGTAACGACCGCACTTTTTCGATCATACTATACTTATAAGATTAATATTTACATAAATTAAACCTTGCCAACATGATAAGCAATCCAAATTGATGAGATTTATATTTCCGAAAAGAGTTTTACATAACGTTTGACCGTCTAGTTTGACCGATGATATCACGAACTATACAAAATATGATAATTATACGTTTGTGTATATATATGTATATATACATATTTAACATGATTAAAGAATGTTTTAATACCACATTTTATATTAATAACAATAAGTTACAAGTATATTTTGAAACTACTAACTTAAGTTTTCAAAACGATAACTATACGTAACGTTATTTGACATAAATACTTAAGACATATAATGTTTATACATATATTGTATAAGTAATGTATTTAATAACTTTTAAAGACTTAAATACATAAAACCATATAAGTGTATTCACAAAAGATAGCTATATTTGAATCCTCATTCCATTTTTCACAAAATTTCTATACGTATACCTAGAGTATTTGTACTCGTATCATACCTAGCTCCTATACGTATTTACTATTAGTATATACACATCAAATCACCACCTAACCAGCCCTTGTACATGCCTTATGTATAAGGTAATTACTTTTGTATGATTGCAAGACTAATTAGCAAGATTACAAACTAGAATTTTGTCCATGAACACCTAATGCCACGTTTTTTTAAGGCCTTTATATGTATCATCATCTTCATTCATTTTACTTCAACTTTCTAGCCAAAACACACACATACTTTGGAGCCTTAAAACCCTTAATCAATTCAGCAAAGTTTCCAAGAAGATCTAGCTTCAAAAACCATACTAAAACACCATAAGAAAACCATACAAAAACACTTCAAGAAAACCCTCCAAGAACACCAACTTACTACCAATCTTTCATCCACTTCTATCACCCTTTTGATTCTAGCTTCTTACTTCTCTTTTACAGCAAACTTATCCAAGGAACTTGAGGTAGAATTTATGTTCATAACCTTATTCGATTCATATATATATAGCTATCTTATTTTGTGGTACAAAAGTTTAACAACAAGAACATAGTTTGAATGTTTTCAAACTTGTTTGCAAACTAAATAGATCCTTCTAACTTAACTTTTAAAATACTTCAAGACATGTAATATAACTTATTTATATGTTAATTTAACAAGGTAAAACTTGGTTTCTCAAAGTATAAGTATTTTTGGAAAAATGGTTATTAAATGATTTTGTTGTAACAAAATGTTTAACTTCATATGTTTCACTAAACTTTCACCTATGCCGTATGATTTTGAATACAAACCAAGGTATTTACAGTTCATAGTCTTAAAGAAGAACTCGATCCAAGAAGATGGCAATTTGAATCAACGAAAACGGACTTGTAACGAAGAAACTATGACCGAAACAAAATTGGCTATCCTAGACATTTTCAACTTCGGGATTCATTGGAAAAATTTACATAAAATCACATACTTCTAAGATAACATGATATTTTATATATATGTACTCATAATTCAATTTCATATGGTTCAGGATCACCCGCAAACAACACGAGAAGATTAATCATAAGATCCCATGATTGTACGCAACATGTCATTTGACAACACCGGTACTTTATGTACGCAACACGTCATTTGACAACACCGGTACCATGGGTCAAGATTAATCTCGACCAATACATATACGATGGGGTTTTATTTATTTCGTTGGGGGTTTTATTTATTTCATTACGGGTATATTAAACATCTAAAAATGAACCATTAAAATTGAATTACTAACAACGAACTGCTAACTACGGACTAAGGAAATATTCAAAATATTAAAAGTATAACAAGTATATATATATATAACGTTTGTTTTAAAATGAAAACATATTGATATATTATATATGGATAGGTTCGTGATATCAACCGGAAGACCGAGTCAAAATATATATATCATCAAGACAAGAGTGAGTATATAGTCCCACTTTTAAACTCTAAATATTTCGGGATGAGAATACATGTATTTTATGTTTTACGATATGGACACAAGTAACTGAAAAATATGTTCTACGTTGAGTTGTACCACTGGCATACTTCCCTGTAGCTTGGTAACTAATATTTACAGCGGTATTGTAAACGCGAATCCTGTTGATAGATCTATCGGGCCTGACAACCCCAACCGGACTGGACGACCAGTATTCAACGGTTGCACAGTACTTCGTTTTGTGACTACACTTGGTACGGTGTAGTAAGATTTCATATTAAAGGGAATATGCGACGTGAAAATGTTAAGTATGGTTACCGAGTGCTCAACCACTTAGAATACTTTTATTAAACTGTTTATATACGAAATCTTGTGGTCTATATATATATTGCTGCCGGCATTAAACCTATATCTCACCAACTTTATGTTGACCTTTTAAAACATGTCTATTCTCAGGTGATTTCTAAAGTTTCCGCTGCATCATGTTGGATCTAACCAGGATCTTGCGTACGCATGTTTGTGTCAAAAATAAAACTGCATATCCGAGATGTTGTATTGTAAAATATGCTAGAAACCGTGTTGTTGTCATCATTTGTAAAGTTTGTAAGTCGAAGATTATCGCTAAACGTTAATCTTCTTTTTATTGTCTTAAGCTTGTAACAAAAATAATGGTTATGGTTTGTAATGTATAATATATGCAGTTTTCTTTCAAAAATGTCTCATATAGAGGTCAATACCTCGCAATGAAATCATACGTTATCTAACGCGTTCTTATGGTTAAGGACGGGTTATGACATGTGGTATCAGAGCGTTGGTCTTAGCGAACCAGGTTTGCATTAGTGTGTCTAACCGAGGAGTCGTTAGGATACATTAGTAAAGTCTGGACTTTGACCGGGTCTGATTTAAAAAAAAAAAAACCATTGCTTATCACTGTTGGTTAAAAATTTATATGTAAATATTATGTAGTACTAATGGGTTAGTTGTTGTGTGATAGATGTCGGGCTCGAAACTTATTATCACATTCAGCGACTCCGAACCAGAATCTTCAGATTGTGTTTCAGTCATTAATATATCCGATGACGAAAGTGGTATTTTTGGGGAAGACTCACAATTTCCGGATGAACCAACTATAGAAATATCGGAAAGTGAACCCGAGGAGGAAAGTGAACCCGAAGAGGAAAGTGAACCCGAAGAAGAAAGTGAACCCGAGGAAGAAATACTAGAAATTACGAAAGAAAAATTCGATCAAGGAAAGAAACGAAAAGCGAATGAATTAGAAAATTCAAATCCCGAACTTAGTGAGAATGACGTAGCACCAATTCCACTCAACACTACCACCCCTATTCCCGCTATTCCTATTAGTGCTATCCCCGCATCTAGTTCTTCGGCTCCTCAGCCAAAACGTAGGCAGACAGCTAGGATAAGCGTTAGGCCATTCATTGGAACTAAACGCCCTAGAAAATAGACCGAACGATGCACTGCCGTATTAAGCCATGGAATCATATAATGTTTTGTATAATATTATTAGTGTGGTTTGCTTAAAGTTTGATGTAAGATAAGCATATGTAAAATAGCGAAGTATGAAATGCAATAATTTTCCATGGTTAAGTATTATTTAGATTGTAGTAATTGATTCTGTACTAAGCTATTAAGTATGAACATTAACGGGTAGGTACTACCCAAGATATAATTATAAAACGCTAATAAGAAGAAAAGGCTTTTATAATAATACCTGGTTCATATTATTAACAAGCTATAAATGTACAATAAATACACACTACATCTATAATATTCCATGTGAATAATTATTTTCTTTCATTAGGAAATGGCGCGATTGAATCGAATGACGGAACAAGAACTCGAGGAACTCATCAACCAGCGAGTGAACGATAGAATGCTATGGGTCGAAGCTGCAAGAGCTGCTGCAGTTAACCCAAATCCTCGTGTAGGATGCTCCTACAAGACGTTTCAAGCTTGCAAGCCATCATCATTCAGTGGAACAGAAGGACCGATCGGTTTAACCCGATGGATAGAAAAGATGGAGACGGTGTTCAAAATCAGTGGTTGTGATGAAAAAGACATGACCAAGTTTGCATCGTGCACTTTACAAGATAGTGCACTCACATGGTGGAAGAATTATGTGAAGGCGGTAGGAGGAGATGTAGCTTATGATACTCCATGGGAAGAATTCAAAGCAATGATAATCACCGAGTATTGTCCAAGGAATGAGGTTATTAAGTTAGAAGATGAGTTACGAAGTTTGAAGGTGGTTGGTACTGAAATCACCAACTACAATCAGCGATTCATGGAATTGGTTTTACTATGTCCTGAATTGGTTCCAACCGAAGCACGGAAGATTGAAATGTACAAAGGTGGTTTGCCCAAAAAGGTCAAGGCAAACGTTACGGCATCGAAACCTAAAACAATTCATGAAGCTATAACCATGGCGAACGAGCTAATGGATCAGGTCATTTTGGACAAGAAAGCATTCAATACTGAGGTGAAGGTATTGGGGAACAAGAAAAAGTGGAATGGAGGTTATGATCGAGGTAACCAACAACAACCTTATAAGAAACAAGAAACCACGAAAGGTGCGGGTAGTGGTTCAGGCTTTGGTTACAAAGGACAAAGTCCTTTATGCAACCGTTGTCACAAACATCATTTTGGTTACTGTAGTGTGTTGTGCACTAAATGCAATAGACAGGGACATCTTGCTGAAGATTGTAAGGCTCTCGTTACAAATGGTAACAAGACTCCTGCCACCAACGCAAATAGAACTGCTTTGGCTAACATTACTTGTTTTGGGTGTGGAAAACAAGGTCACTATAAGAGTCAGTGCCCGAATCCAGAAAAGAATGGCGGACCTGCACGTGGAAGAGCGTTTGTTATTAATGCTAGAGAGGCACGAGAAGACCCGGAGCTTGTTACGGGTACGTTTACCATTAATAACTTATCAGCATCTATTTTATTTGATACTGGCGCTGATAGAAGTTATGTGTGTAGAAATTTTTACACTAAATTGAATTGTTCATCATTACCTCTAGATGCTAAGTACTTGATTGAGTTAGCTAATGGTAAACTAATTAAAGCCGATAAAATTTGTCGTGGTTGTGAAATAAATCTAGCCGGAGAAACGTTTAAAATCGACTTAATACCCGTAGAATTAGGAGGTTTTGATGTAATAGTCGGCATGGACTGGATGTCCAAAATAGGAGCGGAAGTTGTTTGTGCTAAGAAGGCAATTTGTATTCCTGGTAAGGATAAAATGCCGGTGATGATTTATGGAGAGAAGGGTAATTCAAAGCTAAAACTCATTAGCTGTTTGAAAGCCAAGAAGTGTTTAGAAAAGGGATGTTACGCTATTTTAGCACATGTTAATAAAGTTGAAAAGAAAGAAAAGTGTATCAACGATGTGCCTGTGGCAAGAGATTTTCCTGAAGTTTTTCCGGAAGAATTGCCGGGATTACCTCCATTTAGATCGGTAGAATTTCAAATAGATTTAGTACCAGGAGCTGCACCAGTGGCTCGTGCTCCATATAGACTTGCACCGTCCGAATTAAAAGAACTTCAAAGTCAGTTAAAAGAATTACTAGACCGTGGATTCATACGACCAAGTACTTCACCGTGGGGAGCTCCGATTCTATTTGTTAAAAAGAAAGATGGATCTTTTAGGATGTGCATAGATTATCGTGAATTAAATAAGTTAACTATCAAAAATCGGTATCCACTACCGAGAATTGACGACTTATTTGATCAACTCCAGGGATCATGTGTTTATTCGAAAATCGACCTAAGATCGGGCTATCATCAACTACGTGTCAAAGAAGAGGACATTCCGAAAACTGCTTTTCGGACACGTTATGGTCATTACGAATTTTTGGTTATGCCGTTTGGATTGACGAATGCGCCAGCTGTATTCATGGACCTCATGAATCGAGTTTGTAGTCCGTATTTAGATAAGTTTGTTATCGTTTTCATTGATGATATTCTTATCTATTCCAAGAGTGAGCAAGAGCATGAAGAGCATTTAAGGTTGATACTGGAGTTGTTGAGAAAAGAACAACTTTATGCTAAATTTTCTAAGTGTGCTTTTTGGTTGAAAGAAGTGCAATTTCTTGGTCACGTTGTTAATAGCGAAGGAATTCAGGTTGATCCAGCAAAAACTGAAGCTATTGAAAAATGGGAGACTCCTAAGACACCAACGCAGATACGCCAATTTTTGGGTTTAGCCGGTTATTATAGAAGGTTTATTCAAGATTTTTCCCGAATAGCTAAGCCGTTGACAGCGTTAACGCAAAAAGGGAAGAAATATGAATGGACCTCGGAGCAGGAGAACGCATTTCAAATACTGAAGAAGAAGTTAACTACGGCGCCTATTTTATCGTTACCAGAAGGGAACGATGATTTTGAAATATATTGTGACGCTTCGCGACAAGGTTTTGGTTGTGTTCTTATGCAACGGAAGAAAGTTATTGCATACGCATCCCGACAATTGAAGATTCACGAGCGAAATTATACGACGCATGATCTAGAATTGGGAGCAGTCGTGTTTGCATTGAAGATGTGGAGACACTACTTGTATGGGGTTAAATTCACTGTGTTTACTGATCATAAAAGCCTTCAACATATTTTCGATCAAAAACAATTGAACATGAGGCAACGTAGGTGGGCCGAGTTAATAAACGACTATGATTGTGAAATTCGTTATCATCCTGGGAAGGCGAATGTGGTGGCTGATGCTTTAAGCAGAAAAGAACGAGAACCAATTCGAGTTCGAGCAATGAACATAAAAATTCGCATGAATCTCAACTCACAAATCAAAGAAGTTCAACGAGAAGCACTTACTAAAGAAAATATAGGAAATGAAATAATGAAGAAGTATGAGAAGCAACTCGTTATACGGGAAGACGGAATTAGATATTTTGCAAATCGTATTTGGGTACCGAAGTTGGGTGGATTAAGGAAGTTGATATTGAACGAGGCACATAAGACAAGATATTCGATACATCCTGGAGTTGGAAAGATGTACCAAGATCTTAAGACGCATTATTGGTGGCCTAATTTGAAGACAGACGTTGCAACATATGTTGGGGAATGTTTAACTTGTTCCAAAGTCAAAGCAGAACACCAAAAGCCGTCAGGGTTACTTCAACAACCAGAAATTCCAGAATGGAAATGGGATGGTATCACCATGGATTTCATCACGAAGTTACCAAAGACTGCCTGGGGATACGACACCATTTGGGTAATTGTTGATCGTCTTACCAAATCTGCACATTTCTTGCCTATAAAGGAAACAGATAGAATGGAGAAACTATTACGATTGTATATAAAGGAAGTTGTTTCAAGGCATGGGATACCTATTTCCATTATATCCGATCGTGATAGTAGATTTACCTCAAAGTTTTGGCAATCACTACAGGAGGCACTAGGAACTCGTTTGGATATGAGTACCGCATATCATCCACAAACCGATGGACAGAGTGAGAGAACAATTCAGACTCTCGAAGACATGCTCAGGGCATGTGTGATCGATTTTGGAAACGGATGGGATAAGTATCTACCATTAGCAGAATTCTCGTATAATAATAGTTATCATGCGAGCATTAAAGCTGCACCATTCGAAGCATTGTACGGAAGGAAGTGTAGATCTCCTATCTGTTGGAATGAAGTAGGAGATCGAAAATTAACTGGTCCCGAGATCATACACGAAACGACCGAGAAGATAGTGTAAATCAAGGAGAGATTGAAAACAGCCCGTAGTCGCCAAAAGAGCTACGCCGATGTTCGAAGGAAACCATTAGAGTTTCAGGTCGGGGACATGGTTATGCTAAAGGTGTCACCTTGGAAAGGTGTGATACGTTTCGGCAAAAGGGGTAAATTGAACCCAAGATATGTAGGTCCGTTCAAGATTATCGAACGCATTGGACCGGTAGCTTATCGACTCGAGTTACCGCAACAACTCGCCGGAATACATAATACCTTTCATGTCTCGAACCTTAAGAAGTGTCTTGCAAAGGAAGACCTCACCATTCCTCTTGAAGAAATCCATGTCGACGAGAAACTACAATTCGTCGAAGAACCAATCGAAATCATGGACCGTGAAGTTAAACAGCTCAAACAGAGTAATATACCGATTGTTAAGGTTCGTTGGAATGCTAGAAGAGGTCCCGAGTTTACGTGGGAACGAGAGGATCAGATGAAACGAAAGTATCCGCATTTGTTTCTCGATGACGCAAAATAGGTACAATTTTAAAATTTCGGGACGAAATTTATTTAACGGGGAGGTAATGTAACGACCGCACTTTTTCGATCATACTATACTTATAAGATTAATATTTACATAAATTAAACCTTGCCAACATGATAAGCAATCCAAATTGATGAGATTTATATTTCCGAAAAGAGTTTTACATAACGTTTGACCGTCTAGTTTGACCGATGATATCACGAACTATACAAAATATGATAATTATACGTTTGTGTATATATATGTATATATACATATTTAACATGATTAAAGAATGTTTTAATACCACATTTTATATTAATAACAATAAGTTACAAGTATATTTTGAAACTACTAACTTAAGTTTTCAAAACGATAACTATACGTAACGTTATTTGACATAAATACTTAAGACATATAATGTTTATACATATATTGTATAAGTAATGTATTTAATAACTTTTAAAGACTTAAATACATAAAACCATATAAGTGTATTCACAAAAGATAGCTATATTTGAATCCTCATTCCATTTTTCACAAAATTTCTATACGTATACCTAGAGTATTTGTACTCGTATCATACCTAGCTCCTATACGTATTTACTATTGGTATATACACATCAAATCACCACCTAACCAGCCCTTGTACATGCCTTATGTATAAGGTAATTACTTTTGTATGATTGCAAGACTAATTAGCAAGATTACAAACTAGAATTTTGTCCATGAACACCTAATGCCACGTTTTTTTAAGGCCTTTATATGTATCATCATCTTCATTCATTTTACTTCAACTTTCTAGCCAAAACACACACATACTTTGGAGCCTTAAAACCCTTAATCAATTCAGCAAAGTTTCCAAGAAGATCTAGCTTCAAAAACCATACTAAAACACCATAAGAAAACCATACAAAAACACTTCAAGAAAACCCTCCAAGAACACCAACTTACTACCAATCTTTCATCCACTTCTATCACCCTTTTGATTCTAGCTTCTTACTTCTCTTTTACAGCAAACTTATCCAAGGAACTTGAGGTAGAATTTATGTTCATAACCTTATTCGATTCATATATATATAGCTATCTTATTTTGTGGTACAAAAGTTTAACAACAAGAACATAGTTTGAATGTTTTCAAACTTGTTTGCAAACTAAATAGATCCTTCTAACTTAACTTTTAAAATACTTCAAGACATGTAATATAACTTATTTATATGTTAATTTAACAAGGTAAAACTTGGTTTCTCAAAGTATAAGTATTTTTGGAAAAATGGTTATTAAATGATTTTGTTGTAACAAAATGTTTAACTTCATATGTTTCACTAAACTTTCACCTATGCCGTATGATTTTGAATACAAACCAAGGTATTTACAGTTCATAGTCTTAAAGAAGAACTCGATCCAAGAAGATGGCAATTTGAATCAACGAAAACGGACTTGTAACGAAGAAACTATGACCGAAACAAAATTGGCTATCCTAGACATTTTCAACTTCGGGATTCATTGGAAAAATTTACATAAAATCACATACTTCTAAGATAACATGATATTTTATATATATGTACTCATAATTCAATTTCATATGGTTCAGGATCACCCGCAAACAACACGAGAAGATTAATCATAAGATCCCATGATTGTACGCAACATGTCATTTGACAACACCGGTACTTTATGTACGCAACACGTCATTTGACAACACCGGTACCATGGGTCAAGATTAATCTCGACCAATACATATACGATGGGGTTTTATTTATTTCGTTGGGGGTTTTATTTATTTCATTACGGGTATATTAAACATCTAAAAATGAACCATTAAAATTGAATTACTAACAACGAACTGCTAACTACGGACTAAGGAAATATTCAAAATATTAAAAGTATAACAAGTATATATATATATAACGTTTGTTTTAAAATGAAAACATATTGATATATTATATATGGATAGGTTCGTGATATCAACCGGAAGACCGAGTCAAAATATATATATCATCAAGACAAGAGTGAGTATATAGTCCCACTTTTAAACTCTAAATATTTCGGGATGAGAATACATGTATTTTATGTTTTACGATATGGACACAAGTAACTGAAAAATATGTTCTACGTTGAGTTGTACCACTGGCATACTTCCCTGTAGCTTGGTAACTAATATTTACAGCGGTATTGTAAACGCGAATCCTGTTGATAGATCTATCGGGCCTGACAACCCCAACCGGACTGGACGACCAGTATTCAACGGTTGCACAGTACTTCGTTTTGTGACTACACTTGGTACGGTGTAGTAAGATTTCATATTAAAGGGAATATGCGACGTGAAAATGTTAAGTATGGTTACCGAGTGCTCAACCACTTAGAATACTTTTATTAAACTGTTTATATACGAAATCTTGTGGTCTATATATATATTGCTGCCGGCATTAAACCTATATCTCACCAACTTTATGTTGACCTTTTAAAACATGTCTATTCTCAGGTGATTTCTAAAGTTTCCGCTGCATCATGTTGGATCTAACCAGGATCTTGCGTACGCATGTTTGTGTCAAAAATAAAACTGCATATCCGAGATGTTGTATTGTAAAATATGCTAGAAACCGTGTTGTTGTCATCATTTGTAAAGTTTGTAAGTCGAAGATTATCGCTAAACGTTAATCTTCTTTTTATTGTCTTAAGCTTGTAACAAAAATAATGGTTATGGTTTGTAATGTATAATATATGCAGTTTTCTTTCAAAAATGTCTCATATAGAGGTCAATACCTCGCAATGAAATCATACGTTATCTAACGCGTTCTTATGGTTAAGGACGGGTTATGACATTAGGGATGTCTTTCGAGATGCTATTCTTGACGTCCACGTTCGTATAGATGAGGAAGCAATGACGAACGCGGCAAGACATAGTATGTATGAGCAGTGGAACTCCGAGCGAGTATACGAGGATTATAGGCGACGCCAACACGATAGCTGGTTAGTTCATCAGCACCAAATCATGAGCCAGCTATCATATCAGGTACCAAATAACTATGTACCTACTCGACCTGCTCATTTTCCGCCACATAGCCCCGATATCCGACCACCCTTTAACCGGTATGACTATAACCAAGCCTATCAGAACACCTATAACCAACAATGGAACCCACCCGATGAGATGAACTGGAACCCCTATCCAGACTGATTTAATTCCAATTGGTTATTTTTATGATTTTTATGTTTTTATCTTTTGACTTTTTCATGTTTAAACTTATGTTATTGGATAAATTTGTGTAATTTTTATTATTTTATTATTATTGTGTACTAATATTTAATATTTAGAATTTGAAAGTGGGATATTAAGTCCCATTTCAAATTGCCATGCATGATTATACTTGTATGTATGTATATTGTCGATTGTTCAAAACAGGGTAAAACAGCGCATTTTCAAAGACTGGCATTAAGTTCAGCAAAAGCTACTAATTTTGACGACAAGATGACAAATAAATATGATGTCACAACAGATGGAATGAACAAATGATGTGCACCATTTATCATTCAGCAAACAAACGCCAATATATTTGGAAATTTTGGTAAAATTTAATCATTTTCACACAAATCACCCTCAATATTTTAAATTGTTACTGATTTCTTGCAAATGAGGGCATTGCAAGATCTTAAGTGTGGGAAGGGGTTAAATTCTTTCGGATTTTAAAATTTTTATCTTAAACACTTGGTTACCATTAAAAATACTAGTAAAGCAGTAGTTGTATTAGAATCTAGTGCTCTCTGATAAAAAAGAACAGCCCTAGTCTTATATACTGACTACCCAATTCTAGTAAAAATTTTCAAAATTTTCAATTAAATGAATTCAAATCATGTTTATACATATTTATGAACGATAAAACTAGGTTTTAACACCGAAATTATTGTTACCTCGGAAAGGACATAAATTGAGAAACAAACTAAAATGTTAAAATTCATTTAAAATGGAATAGAGGACGATAAAAAGGAAAATAAAAGCCAAGTGTGGGAAAATTTACCAAGTTATCTTAAACATATGTCACATATATCTGTAACAAATAACTGAAAATACTTTTGCTTTGAACTAAACTAAACTGTTTTACCCAATGAAAGAAAAGAAGAGATGGATCTACACGATGAATCAATTCCATCATTAAAAGGAAGTAAAGTCTTCCGAAAAAGAAACGCGCTTCTTGATCTAGGTCATGAAGTTGTCGTCCTGACCAGCTGTAGGTTGACGAAAAATCTAGAAAAGTCATCACTAAAATCAGCAGGAAATCCACGGACCTCAGCATTAAACAGGGTCGCCAAGTGGTCAGATTTATCCTAACCATGAGAAGGATTTATCTCGTACAATGGGGGGGCACCATGCAAATTAGCTGGATAAGACTAATGAATCAGATCCCCAGAAAGGATAATCTCCTTAAAGATTAAAAATCAACTTTTAAGACTGATATCACTCAATCCTTGAGATTGACCTTAAAGATTGAGAATTACAAACTCATGGAATTCAATGATATCTAAACTCGAGCTTGAACGAGAAAATATTTTGATCAAAATTACAAACCGATTTGTTTTCTGAAAACCCTACTTTTAATGCGTTCATTACCATTGAACGTAAAATCCTAGGAATTCACCTGGAATTCATTAGGTCACCTGAATCAAATCGGGTGTCAACCGTAAGAACGGTGGTTGCATAGCTTGGTCAAAGACAGGACCTTGTGCCAGACCAAAAAATTATAAGGGTGAGCTTTACTATTACTCCTACCAAGGATAGTAATTGCGTCCGACACGTTATAGACCATAATTAAAAGCATGTCAGTGGACATTGCCTTAACAGTTGCTTGTTCAACGCTTTCCTTTACAACTGGACGGTAGTTTACCGAAAGGTAATATACGGGACAAGTGAACTGGACGTGTTGCTTTCCAAATACAAGGTTAGCAAGTGGGTGACACAAAACCATAAGTTTTGAGCTAAAATTTTCAAATCTAAAACCTACCAAACCCACAAAAATATTTTGCAAACACCGGTAAAGGGTTATTCCGGAAAACTTATCTAGGGTAAAAACTAGATTTAATTTTCAAAAGATCAAATGTTTTCATAAAGATCCAATTTCCTTAATGGATCTAAATTTTTATAGTCATGTGGGACTGTAAACCATATCGTTACTACCATTGTTTATACCGCCGTATAGAAATCACTGATGTACAAAGTATGAAGAATAAAGAAGTGATTCTAGTATTTCAAGACAATATTGCTTGAGGACAAGCAACGCTCAAGTGTGGGAATATTTGATAATGCTAAAAACGAACATATATTTCATAGCATTATTCCTCAAGAAAGACAAGCTTTTAGTTGCAATTGTTCTATTTACAAGTGATATTCGTTTAAATAATAAAAGGTGAAGACAAAAGACAGATTCGACGAATTGAAGACGCAAACGACCAAAAAGCTCAAAAGTACAAAAGACAATCAAAGAGGTTCCAATTATTGATAAGAAACGTCTCGAAATTACAAGAGTACAAGATTCAAAACGCAAAGTACAAAATATAAAATTGTACGCAAGGACGTTCGAAAATCCGGAACCGGGACCGGAGTCAACTCTCAATGCTCGACGCAACGGACTAAAAATTACAAGTCAACTATGCACATAAATATAATATAATATTTAAATAATTCTTATAATTATTTAATATATTATATTATTTATAAAACGTCGGCACAAGGAAACAAGCAACATGTGAGCTCTCCCAGCTGGCCATGCGATCGCATAGCCAGGAAGAAGAAAGTCCATGCGATCGCATGGCATGAAAAGTCAGGCCACATCTCCTATAAAATCGAGCTTTGGTGAACCAAAAAACCATCCATCAATCTCTCTTCTCTCATATATACGTAAAATATATATAATTTATATTTTAATTTTAATTTTAATTATAATTCTAATAATAAGGGTATGTTAGCGAATGTTGTAAGGGTGTAAGTCGAAATTCTGTCCGTGTAACGCTACGCTATTTTTAATCATTGTAAGTTATGTTCAACCTTTTTATATTAATGTCTCGTAGCTAAGTTATTATTATGCTTATTTAATCCGAAGTAATCATGATGTTGGGCTAATTACTAAAATTGGGTAATTGGGCTTTGTACCATAATTGGGGTTTGGATAAAAGAACGACACTTGTGGAAATTAGACTATGGGCTATTAATGGGCTTTATATTTGTTTAACTAAATGAAAGTTTGTTAATGTTAATATAAAGATTTACAATTGGGCGTCCCTATAAATTACCATATACACTCGATCGGACACGATGGGCGGGGTATTTATATGTACGAATAATCGTTCATTTAACCGGACACGGGAATGGATTAATAGCCACTAGAATAATTAAAACAGGGGTGAAATTACATTCAAGGGTAATTGATGTAATTGTTAACAAAGTAGTAAAACCTTGGTTTACACGCAGTCGATAACCTGGTGTATTCATTAAACAAAGTATTAAAACCTTGTTACAATTCGAATCCCCAATTAGTTGGAATATTTAACTTCGGGTATAATAATAATTTGACAAGGACACTCGCACTTTATATTTATGACTGATGGACTGTTATGGACAAAAACCAGACCGACATATTAAATAATCCAGGACAAAGGACAATTAACCCATGGGCATAAAACTAAAATCAACACGTCAAACATCATGATTACGGAAGTTTAAATAAGCATAATTCTTTTATTTCATATTTAATTTCCTTTATTTTATATTTAATTGCACTTCTAATTATCGCACTTTTATTTATTGTTATTTAATCGCACTTTTAATTATCGTACTTTTTAATTATCGCAATTTTATTTTATCGCACTTTTATTATTCGCAATTTCATTATCGTTATTTACTTTACGCTTTAATTTAAGTCTTGTATTTATTTTATATTTTACATTAGGTTTTAACTGCGACTAAAGTCTTAAAATCGACAAACCGGTCATTAAACGGTAAAAACCCCCCTTTATAATAATAATATTACTTATATATATATGTTTGTATTTTTATAAAAGTAAACTAATATAGTGTTGAGCTTTGTTTAAAGATTTCCCTGTGGAACGAACCGGACTTACTAAAAACTACACTACTGTACGATTAGGTACACTGCCTATAAGTGTTGTAGCAAGGTTTAAGTATATCCATTCTATAAATAAATAAATATCTTGTGTAAAATTGTATCGTATTTAATAGTGTTTTCTGCTAAAATTAATAACTATTTTATATACACCTCGCATAACATCAATCACCTTTAACTCAGGCTCACACTGACATGCATCAAACGCCTTTTCAACCTCCCGTAACCAATTGAGAGTCACGGCTGGGTCATTACTTCCTGAGAAAGGAGATGGTCCACAATCCCTGAACTGTTTAAAGGTACATCTTTTTGGTGGCTGATATTGTTGTTGGAATTGCTGTTGTGGGAATGGTTGTTGGTATGTAGGTGACTGAACTTGGTTCATCATCATGGGATATTGGTATTGGTAATAGTTCTGTGGTGGAATGATATGCTGAGGGAATTGGTTCTGTAATGGGTATTGGTATTGGTTCTGGTTTATCTGTGGTACGGCATGCAACTGTGCAGTGATAAAACCTGGCGGTGTATCCTCATTACCCGACTGTCTAGCTAACTCAAGCTCAGCAATCTTTTCCTGAGCTTCCTTAAACTTACTTTCAAGCTCATGTACATAATCAGCATCATATACTTCTACCTCATCCTCCACATCAGGAGCACTGAAGGTTCCAGGGTGGATCGGGTTTGTAACGTTCGCATCCCTGTTGTCTGCCATCTGTGCTACAAAACACTCGCACAAAAGCTTAGAGGATAACTGTTAGTTTACTAAACACTAACATGCACAACATCCTATATTCACTTAGCCCCACCCCACAGACATGTTTGACTTAATTCAAGGTTTAGGAACAAATACGCGCACGTACTTGCTGCTAAACCACGCTCTGATACCAACTTGTAACACCCTGATTTTTTTATATATATATATCACAGCGGAAGACTGAATTACATAAATACCCTTAGATAACATTTACAAACCATATAGTTTAGCTTAGTTAACGTTATTACAATATTCTAAAATGTTAGTGTTACGTGAAAATATTATAAAACCAGAAAACATCAGAGTTAAGCACGTAGTCAAACATGTCTTCAACCCAACAGCAACACCCTTCCTAACCAGCAGTACCTAAACCTGCAAGGGGTGGAAATGTGGGGGGAATTAGCACATAGCTAAGTGAATAGATACTATTTAACAGACCAAGCATAAGCAACTGAACATGCAAGGGATCACAGATATGCTAACGTCCTGAACTAGCATATAATAACTAACAATATGAGGATCGGCAGCTTATACGAGCACACGACGTAGTTGATCAAGCTACAGTCTACCGATAGTCCGCTTTACTGATTTCACTGCATAACCGTCCAGACGCAACACATGCGTCCATCTATGCTATACTGAACAATCAGTAACTCATGACCCGACCAGGTTACCACAGTCGACCTCACATCAACCCTACCTTACCGCCTCGGTGGGTTCCCAACCTTGCCGCCTCGATTGGTGTCCAACTAATAGTGTGCACATAAGATCACAGATAAAAAGTCATGCAATCGTCCTAACTAGCATGGAAATATCTAACTATGCATGGTAATCGTAATGAACATAATCATAGTAATAAAGAGTCTGAACAAGTAGCGTGTCAGCTATTTAATACTCTATCCGGAGATAGACCCACTCACCGATTATGTAGTGACCCGAACTTTTTCATGTTTATATATATATTAAATGAAATTGTTATTTACATGATTAAGTGTTTCCAACATGTTAAGAAATCAAACTTGTTAAGACTTGATTAATTGAAATAGGTTTTATATAGACAATTGACCACCCAAGTTGACCGGTGATTCACGAACGTTAAAACTTGTAAAAACTATACGATGACATATATATGGTTATATATATATATATATATATATATATATTTAACATGATTTTATTATAAGTATGTATCTCATTAGGTATTTTAACAATGAGTTATATACATAAAAATGAGACTATTAATTTAAGAAACTCGAAAACGATATATATAACGATTATCGTTATAACAACGTCTTACTAGGTACATATGAATCATATTAAGATATTGATACACTTGGTTAAATATGTTAAATGATAAGTAAATATATTATTAAGTGTATTAACAATGAAAGACATATGTAAAAATAAGACTACTAACTTAATGATTTCGAAACGAGACATATATGTAACGATTATCGTTGTAACAACATTTAACTGTATATATATCATACTAAGATATATTATATATCATAATATCATGATAATATAACAATTTAACATCTTATTTGTTATAATAAACAATGGGTTAACAACATTCAACAAGGTCGTTAACCTAAAGGTTTCAAAACAACATTTACATGTAACGACTAACGATGACCTAACGACTCAGTTAAAATGTATATACATGTAGTGTTTTAATATGTATTCATACACTTTTGAAAGACTTCAAGACACTTATCAAAATACTTCTACTTAACAAAAATGCTTACAATTACATCTTCGTTCAGTTTCATCAACAATTCTACTCGTATGCACCCGTATTCGTACTCGTACAATACACAGCTTTTAGATGTATGTACTATTGGTATATACACTCCAATGATCAGCTCTTGGCAGCCCATGTGAGTCACCTAACACATGTGGGAACCATCATTTGGCAACTAGCATGAAATATCTCATAAAATTTCAAAAATATGAGTAATCATTCATGACTTATTTACATGAACACAAAATTACATATCCTTTATATCTAATCCATACACCAACGACCAAAAACACCTACAAACACTTTCATTCTTCAATTTTCTTCATCTAATTGATCTCTCTCAAGTTCTATCTTCAAGTTCTAAGTGTTCTTCATAAATTCCAAAAGTTCTAGTTTCATAAAATCAAGAATACTTCCAAGATTGCAAGTTTACTTCCAAGTTTTCTAAATCCATTCCGAGTAATCATCCAAGATCAAGAAACCTTTATTACTTATAGTAGGCTATCTTTCTAATACAAGGTAATAATCATTTTCAAACTTTAATTCAATTTCTATAACTATAACAATCTTATTTCGAGTGGAAATCTTACTTGAAATTGTTTTCGTGTCATGATTCTGCTTCAAGAACTTTCAAGCCATCCAAGGATCCTTTGAAGCTAGATCTATTTTTCTCATTTCCATTAGGTTTATCCAAGGAACTTGAGGTAGTAATGATGTTCATAACATCATTCGATTCATACATATAAAGCTATCTTATTCGAAGGTTTAAACTTGTAATCACTAGAACATAGTTTAGTTAATTATAAACTTGTTCGCAAATAAAAGTTAATCCTTCTAACTTGACTTTTAAAATCAACTAAACACATGTTATATATCTATATTATATGCTAACTTAATGATTTAAAACCTGGAAACACGAAAAACACCGTAAAATCGGATTTACGCCGTCGTAGTTACACCGCGGGCTGTTTTGGGTTAGTTAATTAAAAACTATGATAAACTTTGATTTAAAATTTGTTATTCTGGGAGAATGATTTTTATTATGAACATGAAACTATATCCAAAAATTATGGTTAAACTCAAAGTGGAAGTATGTTTTCTAAAATGGTCATCTAGACGTCGTTCTTTCGACTGAAATGACTACCTTTACAAAAATGACTTGTAACTTATTTTTCTGACTATAAACCTATACTTTTTATAATTATATTCATAAAATAGAGTTCAATATGAAACCATAGCAATTTGATTCACTCAAAACGGATTTAAAATGAAGAAGTTATGGGTAAAACAAGATTGGATAATTTTTCTCATTTTAGCTACGTGAAAATTGGTAACAAATCTATTCCAACCATAACTTAATCAACTTGTATTGTATATTATGTAATCTTGAGATACCATAGACACGTATACAATGTTTTGACCTATCATGTTGACACATCTATATATATTTCGGAACAACCATAGACACTCTATATGTGAATGTTGGAGTTAGCTATACAGGGTTGAGGTTGATTCCAAAATATATATAGTTTGAGTTGTGATCAATACTGAGATATGTATACACTGGGTCATGGATTGATTCAAGATAATATTTATCGATTTATTTCTATACATCTAACTTGGACAACTAGTTGTAGGTTACTAACGAGGACATCTGACTTAATAGACTTAAAACATCAAAATATATTAAAAGTGTTGTAAATATATTTTGAACATACTTTTATATATATGTATATATTGTTATAGGTTCGTGAATCAACCAGTGGCCAAGTCTTACTTCCCGACGAAGTAAAAATCTGTGAAAGTGAGTTATTGAAGTAAAAATGAATCAAAATGATGATCCCCCATGGCCCTTTAAAAACGTGAATGGGGGGGAACCAAGACAAGATTTTAGTTTCTAATTTTATGTATTTAGTCAAGCAATCATACAAAAGTAATTACCTTATACATAAGGCATGAACAAGGGCTGGTTGGTGGTGATTTAGTAAATACGTATAGAAGCTAGGTATGATACGAGTACATATACTCTAGATATACGTATAGAAATCTTGTGAAAACGGAATGAGAATTCAAATATAGCTATCTTTTATGAATATACTTATATGGTTTTATGTATTTAAGTCCTTAAAAAGTGATTAAATACATTACATATACGATATATGTATAAACATTATAGGTCATAAGTATTTATGTCAAATAACGTTACGTATGGTTATCGTTTTGAAAACTTAAGTTAGTAGTTTCAAAATATACTTACAACTTATTGTTATTAATACAAAATGAGATATTAAAACATCCATAAATCATGTTAAATATGTATATATACATATATATACACAAACGTATAATTATCATATATTATATAGTTCGTGATATCATCGGTCAAACTAGACGGTCAAACGTTGTGTAAAACTCTTTTCGAAAACATAAGTTTCAATAATTTGGATTGCTTATCATGTTGGTAAGGTTTAATTTATGTAAATATTTATCTTATAAATATAGATTGATCGAAAAAGTCCGGGTCATTACAGTACCTACCCGTTAAATAAATTTCGTCCCGAAATTTTAAAATTGTACCTATTTTGCGTCATCGAGAAACAAGTGTGGATACTTTTGTTTCATCTGATCCTCTCGTTCCCAAGTAAACCCAGAACCTCTTCAAGCATTCCAACGAACCTTAACGATCGGTATGTTGCTCTGCTTGAGCCGTTTAACTTCACGATCCATGATTTCGATTGGTTCTTCGATGAATTGTAGTTTCTCGTCGACATGGATTTCTTCAAGAGGAATGGTGAGGTCTTCCTTTGCAAGACACTTTTTAAGGTTTGAGACGTGAAAGGTATTATGTACTCCGGCGAGTTGTTGCGGTAACTCGAGTCGATAAGCTACCAGTCCAATGCGTTCGATGATCTTGAACGGGCCTACATATCTTGGGTTCAGTTTACCCCTTTTTCCGAAGCGTATTACACCTTTCCACGGTGACACCTTTAACATAACCATGTCCCCGATCTGAAACTCTAATGGTTTCCTTCGGACATCGGCGTAGCTCTTTTGGCGACTACGGGCTGTTTTCAATCTCTCCTTGATTTGTACTATCTTCTCAGTTGTTTCGTGTATGATCTCGGGACCAGTTAATTGTCGATCTCCTACTTCATTCCAACAAATAGGAGATCTACACTTCCTTCCGTACAATGCTTCGAATGGCACAGCTTTAATGCTCGCATGATAACTATTATTATACGAGAATTCTGCTAACGGTAGATATTTATCCCATCCATTTCCAAAATCGATCACACATGCCCTGAGCATGTCTTTAAGAGTCTGAATTGTTCTTTCACTCTGCCCGTCGGTTTGCGGATGATATGGGGTACTCATATCCAAACGAGTTCCTAGTGCCTCCTGTAGTGATTGCCAGAACTTTGAGGTAAATCTACTATCACGATCAGATATAATAGAAATAGGTATTCCATGCCTTGAAACTATTTCCTTTATATATAATCGTAATAATTTCTCCATTCTATCCGTTTCCTTTATAGGCAAGAAATGTGCAGATTTGGTAAGACGATCAACAATTACCCAAATGGTGTCGTATCCCCAGGCAGTCTTTGGTAACTTCGTGATGAAATCCATGGTAATACCATCCCATTTCCATTCTGGAATTTCTGGTTGTTGAAGTAACCCTGACGGCTTTTGGTGTTCTGCTTTGCCTTTGGAACAAGTTAAACACTCCCCAACATACGTTGCAACGTCTGTCTTTAAATTAGGCCACCAATAATGTGTCTTAAGATCTTGGTACATCTTTCCAACTCCAGGATGTATCGAGTATCTTGTCTTATGTGCCTCATTCAATATCAACTTCCTTAATCCACCCAACTTTGGTACCCAAATACGATTTGCAAAATATCGAATTCCGTCTTCCCGTATAACGAGTTGCTTCTCATACTTCTTCATTGTTTCATTTCCTATGTTTTCTTTGGTAAGTGCTTCTCGTTGAACCTCTTTGATTTGTGAGTTGAGATTCATGCGAATTTTTATGTTCATCGCTCGTACTCGAATTGGTTCTCGTTCTTTTCTGCTTAGAGCATTGGCCACCACGTTCGCTTTCCCGGGATGATAGCGAATTTCACAATCATAGTCGTTTATCAGTTCGACCCACCTACGTTGCCTCATGTTCAATTGTTTCTGATCAAAAATGTGTTGAAGGCTTTTATGATCAGTAAACACAGTGCATTTAACCCCATATAAGTAGTGTCTCCATATCTTCAATGCAAACACGACTGCTCCCAGTTCTAGATCATGCGTCGTATAATTCCGCTCGTGAATCTTCAATTGTCGGGATGCGTATGCAATAACTTTCTTTCGTTGCATAAGAACACAACCAAAACCTTGTCGCGAAGCATCACAATATATTTCAAAATCATCGTTCCCTTCAGGTAACGATAAAATAGGCGCCGTAGTTAACTTCTTCTTCAGTAATTGAAATGCGTTCTCATGCTCCAAGGTCCATTCGTATTTCTTCCCTTTTTGCGTTAATGATGTCAACGGCTTAGCTATTCGGGAAAAATCTTGAATAAACCTTCTATAATAACCGGCTAAACCCAAAAATTGGCGTATCTGCATTGGTGTTTTAGGAGTCTCCCATTTTTCAATGGCCTCAATTTTAGCTGGATCAACCTGAATTCCTTTGCTACTAACAACGTGACCAAGAAATTGCACTTCTTTCAACCAGAAAGCACACTTAGAAAATTTAGCGTATAGCTGTTCTTTTCTCAACAACTCTAATATTAACCTTAAATGCTGCTCATGCTCTTGCTCACTCTTGGAATAGATAAGAATGTCATCAATGAAAACAATAACAAACTTATCTAAATATGGACTACAAACTCGATTCATGAGGTCCATGAATACAGCTGGCGCATTCGTCAATCCAAACGGCATGACCAAAAATTCGTAATGACCGTAACGTGTCCGAAAAGCAGTTTTCGGTATATCTTCTTCTTTGACGCGTAATTGATGATAGCCCGATCTTAGGTCAATTTTCGAGTACACACATGATCCTTGGAGTTGATCAAATAAGTCGTCAATTCTCGGTAGTGGATACCGATTTTTGATAGTTAACTTATTTAATTCACGATAATCTATACACATCCTAAAAGATCCATCTTTCTTTTTAACAAATAGAATCGGAGCTCCCCACGGTGAAGTACTTGGTCGTATGAATCCACGATCCAGTAATTCTTTTAACTGACTCTGAAGTTCTTTTAACTCGGACGGTGCAAGTCTATATGGAGCACGGGCAACTGGTGCAGCTCCTGGTACTAAATCTATTTGAAATTCTACAGATCTAAATGGAGGTAATCCTGGCAACTCTTCCGGAAAAACTTCAGGAAAATCTCTTGCCACAGGCACGTCATTGATGCACTTCTCTTTTTCTTTCTTTTCGACTTTATTAACATGTGCTAGAATAGCATAACATCCCTTTTCTAAACACTTCTTGGCTTTCAAACAGCTAATGAGTTTTAGCTTTGAGTTACCCTTCTCTCCATAAATCATCACCGGCATTTTATCCTTACAAGGAATGCGAATTGCCTTCTTGGCACACACAACTTCAGCTCCTACTTTGGACATCCAGTCCATGCCGACTATTACATCAAAACTTCCTAATTCTACGGGTATCAAGTCAATTTTAAATGTTTCACCAGCTAAATTCATTTCACAATCACGACAAATTTTATCGGCTTTAATTAGATTACCATTAGCTAACTCAATCATGTACTTAGCATCTAGAGGTAATGATGAACAATTCAATTTAGCGTAAAAGCCTCTACTCACGTAACTTCTATCGGCACCAGTATCAAATATAATAGATGCGGATAAATTATTAATGGTAAACGTACCCGTAACAAGCTCCGGGTCTTCACACGCCTCTCTAGCATTAATAACAAATGCTCTTCCACGTGCAGATCCATTATTCTTCTCTGGATTCGGACACTGGCTCTTATAGTGACCTTGTTTTCCACACCCATAACAAGTAATGGTAGCCAAAGCAGTTCTATTTGCATTGGTGGCCGGAGTCTTGGTACCATTTGTATTTGTAACGAGAGCCCTACAATCTTCAGCAAGATGACCCTTTCGATTACATTTGTTGCATACCACATTACAGTAGCCAGAGTGATGTTTGTGGCATCGGTTACATAAAGGATTTTGTCCTTTGTAACCAAAGCTTAAACCACTACCCGCACCTTGCGTGATTTCTTGTTTCTTAAAAGATTGTTGTTGGTTACCTCGATCGGAATTTCCATTCCACTTTCTTTTGTTACCTGATACCTTCACATCAGTATTGGATACTTTCTTATCCATGATGACCTGATCCATTAGCTCGTTTGCCATGGTTATAGCTTCATGAAGTGTCTTAGGTTTCGATGCTGTAACACTTGCCTTGACCTTTTTGGGCAAACCATCTTTGTACATTTCAATCTTCCGTTCTTCGGTTGGAACCAATTCAGGACATAGCAAAACTAATTCCATGAATCGCTGATTGTAGTTGGTGATTTCAGTACCAACAACCTTCAGGCTTCGTAATTCATCTTCCAACTTCCTAACCTCGTTCCTTGGACAATACGCGTTGATTAACATTATTTTGAATTCTTCCCATGGGGTATCATAAGCTACATCTCCTCCTACAGCCTTCACATAATTTTTCCACCACGTGAGTGCACTATCTTGTAAAGTGCACGATGCATACTTGGTCATGTCCTTTTCAACACAACCACTGATTTTAAACACAGTCTCCATCTTTTCTATCCACCGGGTTAAACCGATCGGTCCTTCCGTTCCACTGAATGATGAGGGCTTGCAAGCTTGAAAAGTCTTGTAGGTACATCCTACACGAGGATTTGGGTTAACTGCAGCAGCTCTTACAGCTTCGACCCATAACATTCTGTCGTTCACTCGCTGGTTGATGAATTCCTCGACTTCTTGTTCCGTCATTCGATTCAATCGCGCCATTTCCTAATGAAAGAAAATAATTATTCACATGGAATATTATAGATGTAGTGTGTATTTATAGTACATTATAGCTTGTTAACAATATGAACCAGGTATTATTATAAAAGCCTTTTCTTCTTATTAACATTTTATAATTATATCTAGGGTAGTACCTACCCGTTAATGTTCATACTTAATAGCTTAGTACAGAACCAATTACTACAATCTAAATAATACTTAACCATGGAAAATTATTGCATTTCATACTTCACTATTTTACATATGCTTATCTTACATTGAACATTAAGCAAACCACACTAATAATATTATACAAAACATTATATGATCCCATGGTTTAATACGGCAGCGAATCGTTTGTTCTATTTTCTAGGACGTTTAGGTTCAAAGAATCGCTTAACGCTTATCCTGGCTGTCTGCCTATATTTTGGCAGTGGGGCTGAAGAACTGGATGCCGGGATAGAATGAATAGGAATAGTGGGAATAGGGGTGGAAGTGTCTAGTGGAGTTGGTGCCACATCATCCTTACTAAACTCGGGATTTGAATTTTCTAATTCATTAGCCTTTCGTTTCTTTCCTAGTTCGAACTTGTCTTTCGTAATTTCCTGTATTTCTTCCTCGGGTTCACTTTCCTCCTCGAGTTCACTTTCCTCCTCGGGTTCACTTTCCTCCTCGGGTTCACTTTCCGGGTTCTCTATAGTTGGTTCATCCGGAATTTGTGAGTCTTCCCCAAAGATATTATTTTCGTCATCGGATAGGTTAATGACTGAAACACCATCTGAAGATTCTGGTTCGGAGTCGCTGAATGTGATAACAAGTTTTGAGCCCGACATCTATCACACAACAACTAACCCATTAGTACTACATAATATTTACATATAAATTTTAACCAACAATGATAAGCAATGGTTTTTAAATCAGACCCGGTCAAAGTCCAGACTTACTAATGTATCCTAACGACTTATCAGTTAGACACACTAATGCAAACCTGGTTCGCTAAGACCACCGCTCTGATACCACATGTCATAACCCGTCCTTAACCATAAGAACGAGTTAGATAACGTATGATTTCATTGCGAGGTATTGACCTCTATATGCGACATTTTTAAAAGAACAACTGCATTTATTTTACATTACCAACCATAACTCTTATGTTAATACAAGCTTTAGACAATATAAAGATGATTATCGTTTAGCGATAATCTTAGACTTACAAACTTTACATGTGATGATAACAATACGATTTCTAGCATATTTTACATTACAATTCCTCGGATATGCAGTTTTATTTTTGACACAAATATGCATACTCAAGATCTTGCTTAAATTCAACATGTTGCAGCGGAAGCTTTTAGTTATCACCTGAGAATAGACATGTTTAAAACGTCAACATAAAGTTGGTGAGATATAGGTTTAATGCCGGCAGCGATATAAATATAGACCACAAGATTTCATATGTAAACATTTTAATAAAAATATTCTAAGTGGTTGAGCACTTGGTAACCATACTTAACATTTAATCACGTTGCATATTCCCTTTATTATGAAATCTTACTACACCGTACCAAATGTAGTCACGAAACGAAGTACTGTGCAACCGTTGAATACTGGTCGTCCAGTCCGGTTGGGGTTGTCAGGCCCGATAGATCTATCAACAGGATTCGCGTTTACAATACCGCTGTAAATAGTAGTTACCAAGCTACAGGGAAGTATGCCAGTGGTACAACTCAACGTAGAATATATTTTTCAGTTACTTGTGTCCATAACGTAAAACATAAAATACATGTATTCTCATCCCGAAATACTTAGAGTTTAAAAGTGGGACTATATACTCACTTTTGCCTTGAAGATATATATATTTTGACTTGGTCTCCGGTTGATATCACGAACCTATCCATATATAGTTTATCAATATATTTCCATTTTAAACAATCGTCACATATATATACTTATTATACTTTTAATAGTTTTAATAATTTCTTAGTCCGTAGTTAGCAGTCCGATGTTAGTAATTCAATTTTAATGGTTCATATTTAGGTGTTTAATAAATAAAACCCCCATCGAAATAAATAAAACCCCATCGTATTTGTATTGGTCGGGATTAATCTTGACCCACGGTACCGGTGTTGTCAAATGACGTGTTGCGTACATAAAGTACCGGTGTTGTCAAATGACGTGTTGCGTACAATCATGGGATCTTATGATTAATCTTCTCGTATTGTTTACGGGTGGTCCTGAAATATATAAAATTAAATTATGAGTACATATATATAAAATATCATGTTATTTTAGAAAGATGTGATTCATTTAATTTTTCTCCAATTATTTTCGTGGCTAAACTAGTTTTGGATATCCGATCTTGTTTTGGTCATAGTTTCTTCGTTACAACTCCGTTCTCGTTGGTTCAACTTGCCACTTCCTTGGATCGAGTTCTTCTTTAAGACTATGAACTGTAAATATCTTAGTTTGTATTCAAAATCACAGGTCATAGGTCAAACTTTGGTGAAACTTATGAAGTTAATCATTTTCCCTTATGTAAACAACATTAAATGATTATTTTTCTAAAAATACTTATACTTTGAGTTAAATCATGAAATTTTTATGTGTTATCATATTCATAGTAAATATCATTTTTCCAGAAAATAAACCTCCAATTCAAGGTTCAAAATAGTTTTTAATTATCCAACCCAAAACCGCCCCCGGTTGCACTCCGACGTCGTAAAAACAGTTTTAAGGTGTTCTTTGAAAAACCAAGTTATACCTTGTTAAATTAGCATATATTTATGATATATTACATGTCTTGAAGTATTTTAAAAGTTAAGTTAGAAGGATCTATTTAGTTTGCAAACAAGTTTGAAAACATTCAAACTATGTTCTTGTTGTTAAAATTTTATACCATAAAATAAGATAGCTATATATATATGAATCGAATAAGGTTATGAACAAAGTTACTACCTCAAGTTACTTGGACAAGATTTTTGTAAAAGAGGAGTAAAAACCTAGAACCAAAAGAGTGATGGAATTGGAAGAAAGATTGGAAGTAAACTTGTGTTCTTGGAAGGATTCTTGAAGTGTTTTTGTAAGGGTTTTCTTATGATGATTAAGTGATGTTTTTGGAACTAGATCTTCATGGTTGTGAGCTGAGATGGTTAAGGGGTTTAAGGCTCATAAGTGTGTGTGTTTTTAGCTAGAGAATTGAAGTAAAAATGAATCAAAATGATGATCCCCCATGGCCCTTTAAAAACGTGAATGGGGGGGAACCAAGACAAGATTTTAGTTTGTAATTTTATGTATTTAGTCAAGCAATCATACAAAAGTAATTACCTTATACATAAGGCATGAACAAGGGCTGGTTGGTGGTGATTTGATGTGTATTTACCAATAGTAAATACGTATAGAAGCTAGGTATGATACGAGTACATATACTCTAGATATACGTATAGAAATCTTGTGAAAACGGAATGAGAATTCAAATATAGCTATCTTTTGTGAATATACTTATATGGTTTTATGTATTTAAGTCCTTAAAAAGTGATTAAATACATTATATATATGATATATGTATAAACATTATAGGTCATAAGTATTTATGTCAAATAACGTTACGTATAGTTATCGTTTTGAAAACTTAAGTTAGTAGTTTCAAAATATACTTATAAATTATTGTTATTAATACAAAATGAGATATTAAAACATCCATAAATCATGTTAAATATGTATATATACATATATATACATAAACGTATAATTATCATATATTATATAGTTCGTGATATCATCGGTCAAACTAGACGGTCAAACGTTGTGTAAAACTCTTTTTGAAAACATAAGTTTCAATAATTTGGATTGCTTATCATGTTGGTAAGGTTTAATTTATGTAAATATTTATCTTATAAATATAGATTGATCGAAAAAGTCCGGGTCATTACACGGATGCATTAGTACTTCGAAATTTATATCATATCCGAAGGGTGTCCCGGAATGATGGGGATATTCTTATATATGCATCATGTTAATGTCGGTTACCAGGTGTTCACCATATGAATGATTTTTATCTCTATGTATGGGATGTGTATTGAAATATGAAATCTTGTGGTCTATTGTTACGATTTGATATATATAGGTTAAACCTATAACTCACCAACATTTTTGTTGACGTTTAAAGCATGTTTATTCTCAAGTGAATACTAAGAGCTCCCGCTGTTGCATACTGAAATAAGGACAAGATTTGGAGTCCATGTTTGTATGATATTGTGTAAAAACTGCATTCAAGAAACTAATTTCGATGTAACATATTTGTATTGTAAACCATTATGTAATGGTCGTGTGTAAACAGGATATTTTAGATTATCATTATTTGATAATCTACGTAAAGCTTTTTAAAACTTTATTTATGAAATAAAGGTTATGGTTTGTTTTAAAAATGAATGCAGCCTTTGAAAAACGTCTCATATAGAGGTCAAAACCTCGCAACGAAATCAATTAATATAGAACGTTTTTAATCAATAAGAACGGGACATTTCAGATTACCCGCAACTGAAGGTTCTCAGAGGTCTAATCTTTCTGAGCCTTCACCTTTTTGTTTATCACCTGTGAATCATCACATAATATCTCAAGTTAGTATTATATCCAAGTATTAATACACAACTTTACATTCAATTGAAAATATTCACATAACAGGCAAGGTTTTCGAGCAACATGGGGTTCTCGAGCAAATTTGAGTTTTTCGAGCGAATTCGAGTTTTCGAACATATTCGAGTTTTTCGAGCAGAAGGTTCTCGAGCAACTTGAGTTTTTCAAGCAATAATATGTTTTCGAGCAAAAGGTTCTCGAGCACTGTTTTCGAGCGAGTCTCGAGCACTGTTTTCGAGCGAGTTTTTCGAGCAGCTTCATCTTCACTATCAGCTTCGCTGATTTGGTGATTTTAAGCCAAAAAAACTCGATTTCAAGGTTTATAGTCCAAATTCAAGCATAAAGAAACATACCAATCATACATAAACACTTTTCCCAACTATAAACATCAAAATCTAGCATTTACAATCAAGATTTGGGATTAATTCATCCCAAAATACTCACTTTATCATAAACTCAAGTTCTAACACACAATTCATCATTTTTAACAAGTTCTTGCTCAATTCACAGTATAATTAGATCATATAAACTATATAGCAACTATTTCTAACATCAATTAAACATAACAAACACAAATCATGAAGATTCAAGCTTAATTTCATCAAAAACCCATTTTACACCCAAAACCCAATTTCTATAAATTAAAGCACGAATTCAAGCAAGCTAACCTGGATAAATGCTTATAAGAATGATAAGATTCAGATCCTAAAGCTTCTTAATTCAATTTGTGACTTGGATTCAATTAGGGTTTTGAGATGATGAAAGTTAGGTACGGGTCTTGTTCTTGCACAAATTGGGAAATAAATGGAAGTATCCAGATATTAGTTACTTCAGTGGGTTATAAACCCACACCCCATAATACACGGGTATTTATCAGTTATCTGATATCTTTCTTACTTAATTTGGCAATCCTAACGGAGTCCAAATTCAACAAACAAACCATTTCTGTGACCCTTGTCACAAACTGGTCTTAACCAACTAATCAATTAATAATAAAAATATTATTAAAATAAAAGCATATTTTAACCATAAATATAAACCTAAGGGCAATTAAGTAATCTTACTTCTAACCCCGATTTCAGTCTGTTACACAAGCTATGTGCATGGAGTCATACATGCTTTATTCAAGAAAACTTTGCATTCACAAAATCATCACCATGTATCTTATTTTGACTGCAATGTCAACTGATGTAGTATTGTAAACTATTATATACGGTAATTGTCTTTACGTAGAAATCAACAGACGTCAAAAACCTTGGATTTATATATTCAATTATGGTGTGCCTTTTCAAAAGAATGCAATATTTACAAAACGTATCATATAGAGGTCAAAGCCTCACTATGAAATCAATGAATGATGTATTCGTCCAAAGGGATTTGGAAGGATCGTCACAATATGACCCTGTTTCCCACACCCGTAACAAGTAACAGTAGCCAAGGCAGTTCTATTTACATTGGTGGCAGGAGTCTTGGTGCCATTTGTATTTGTAACGAAAACCCAACAATCTTCAGCAAGATGACCCCTTCGATTACATTTGCTACACACCACATTGCAAAAACCAGTGTGATGTTTGTGACATCTGTTATATAAGGGATTTTGTCCTTTGTAACCTGAACTTGAACCACTACCCGCACCTTGCGTGGTTTCCTGTTTCTTGAGAGATTGTTGTTTTTGACCTCGATCACGGTTTCCATCCCACTTTCTTTTGTTATCCGATACCTTGGCATCGGTATTTGATGCTTTCTTATCCAAGATGATCTGATCCATTAGCTCATTTGCCATGGTGATAGCTTCATGAATTCTCTTGGGTTTGGATGCTGTGACATTGGCCTTGATGTTTTTTGGCAGACCATCTTTGTACAATTCAATCTTTCGCTCTTCCGTTGGTACCAATTCAGGACATAACAAGGCTAATTCCATGAATCGCCTGTTAGAGTTGGTAAGTTTCATTCCAACAACTTTCAGATTTCGTAACTCGGTTTCCATCTTCCTGACCTCATTTCTTGGGCAGTATTCAGTGATTAGCATATGTTTCAACTCCTCCCAAGGAATATCATATGCTTCATCGCCCCCTACAGCTTTTACATAGTTTTTCCACCATGTAAGTGCACCATCCTGTAATGTGCATGAAGCATACTTTGTCCTATCCCCTTCCGCACAACCACTAATTTTAAATACGGACTCCAGCTTTTCAAACCATCGGGTTAAACCGACTGGTCCCTCTGTTCCGCTGAATGATGAAGGTTTGCAACCTTGAAATGCTTTATATGAGCATCCAACACGAGGGTTTGTGTTGTTTGCTGCTGCCCTTGCTGCTTCGACCCAAAGCATTCGGTCGTTTATGCGTTGGTTGATAAGCTCCTCAATTTCTTGTTCCGTCATTCAATTTAATCGAGCCATGTTTCTTCAATAAAACATATAAGATAATTAATCACATAGAATATTATAGATGTAGCGAGTAATTAATGGTACATCGTGGCATATTAATAATATGAACCAATTATTATAAAAGCCTTTTCTTCTTATTAGCATTTTATAATTATATCCAGGGTAGTACCTACCCGTTAAAGTTCATACTTAATAGCTTAGTACAAAAATTAACTACTACAATTTACATAATATTCTATTATTAAAAATTTAAAGTAAAATCACATAATCATTTCACGCCTATTAATGATATAGCAATACAATACCAGTATTTCACATAGGTATATTTTACATAATACATATGCAGGATAAAATAAAGCACACTACATAATATTATACATGGCGTAAAATGTTATCATAATGGGAGGTGATTCAAAAATGACGGGGCCTTTTAGTTGTTGGTGAATCAATTTGTTTAGGTGGAATGAGGGATAGACGCACAGTGTATTTTGTTGTTGGTCGGGGGTTAGAGGTACTTGATATCTCGGTGGGATTATCAGGGAGATTTATACGGTAAGGGTGGTTTGGTGGTAAAAGGTGTCGGTTTTCAAGCCCTACTACAATAGGAAGTTTAACACCGGATTTTTTTGTTGCATTAATCCATTTCTGGTTAGAAATTTCTTTGACTTCCTCCTCCTCCTCCTCCTCAGGATCAGTTTCAGATTCTTTCACTTCCTGTTCTTCTAGAAATTGTGAATCTCCCCAGAATGGGTCCTCTTTCGGGTCTTCATCATCACCAGACAAATTGATGATCGGCACTTTTGCTGGAGATTCCTCTTCGGAGTCGATGATTATGATAATGAGATTGGTGCTAGAAGTAGACATCTATTACACATTAACTACCACATTAGAAATATATCACATAATATTTATATGTTATAATATTCAATTTCTGACCAAAAATGATAAGCGATGGTTTTCAAAAACAAGTTTTGTCAAAGTCCAGACTCACTAATGCATCCTAACAAATACAGGTCAGACACACTAATACATTTTCTGGTTCGCTAAGACCTCTGCTCTGATGCCAACTGAAACGACTCGTCCATATTACTATAAACGTGGTACGTTATTCATGGTTCCCATAGCGAGGTATTTGACCTCTATATGATACGTTTTATAAAATATTGCATTCGTTTCATAAAAAGCACACTATTATTATACATAATGCATGTTTTAAACAAGTAGGCAATTATTTAAGAAATAATCCCCATAATACATCGATTTCCAAATACTACACACGTGATATAACAGTCGAATATAATACATGACAAAGGTTTTATTGAATGTAACACTTCATTTAAAGAAAAGCATGAGACTCCATGCACAACTTGCTCAGATAATGCAACAACGGAAGACTTTCTTAAGGACCTGAGAATAAACATGCTTAAACAGTCAACACAAAGGTTGGTGAGATATATCGTTTTAAAGCTAGCATTGATATAAATATAGACCACAAGATATCATAGTTATAAATATTTCAATAAAGATATTCTATAAGTTGTTGAGCGCTTCGGTAACCATACTTAACCATAAATGTAGCATATTCCCTTTATTATGAAATCTCCCTACACTGTACCAAGTGTAGTAACAACGAAGTACTATGCAACCGTTTATGATACTAGAGCGACTAGCCCGGTTGGGATTGTCAAACCCGATAGATCTATCAATAGGATTCATGCTTACATGTTCTTACAACATGTAAATATTAGTTACCAAGCTATTAGGGAAGATATGCAATGTGGTACAACTCAACGTAGAATATATTTTAAGTACTTGTGTCCATGGCGTAAAACATAAAATGCATGTATTCTCATCCCAAAATATTTTTAGAGTTTAAAAATGGGACTATATACTCACTTTCACTGATTTTTAAAACGTCGAAAAATAAGACTTGGCCACGAGTCGATTCACGAACCTATAACAAATATATATATATATATATATATATATATATATATATATATATATATATATATATATATATATATATATATATATATATATATATATATATATATATATATATATATATATATATATATATATATATATATATCAAAGTATGATTGAAATATATTCACAACATTTTTATTACGTGTTGACGTTTTAAGTTGTTTAGTTAGCAGTCCAACGTTAGTAGTCCACAATTAGTAGTCCACAGTTAGTAGTACATAAATAAATCAATATATTATCTCTAATAAATCCACGACCCAGTGTATACAAGTCTCAGACTCGATCACAACTCAAGGTATATATATTATTTTAGAATCAACCTCAACTCTGTATAGCTAACTCGAGCATTACTGCATATAGAGTGTCTATGGTTATTTCAAATAATATATATAGATGACGTCGATATGATATGTCAAAACATTGTATACGTGTCTATGGACTATCAAGATTACATAATATATGTTATAATACATGTATAAGACAATATAAGTTAGTTAATTTATGCTTAGTATAGATTTGTTATAAAATTTACGTAGCTAAAACTAGTAATTTTTACCAATTTTTTTTTACCCATCATTTCTTCGTTTTAAATCCGTTTTGAGTGAATCAAATTTATATGGTTTCGTATCGAACTTAACTTTATGAAATTAAATAGAAAAAGTGATGGTTTATAGTTAGAGTTACAGGTTACAAGTCATTTTCGTAAGAGTTAGTCATTTCAGTCGAAAGAACGACGTCTAGATGACCATTTTAAAAAACGTACTTCCACTTTGAGTTTAACCATGATTTTTGGATATCGTTTCATGTTCATATGAAATATCATTTTCCTAGAAGAACAACTTTCAAATCAAAGATTATCATAGTTTTTAATTATCCAACCCAAAAAAGCCCCCGATTTTACTACGATGGCGTATGTCCGGTTTTATGGTGTTCTTCGTGTTTCCAGGTTTTAAATCATTAAGTTAGCATATCATATAGATATAGAACATGTGTTTATTTGATTTTAAAAGTTAAGTTAGAAGGATTAACATTGTTTGCGAACAAGTTTAGAATTAACCAAACTATGTTCTAGTGATTACAAGTTTAAATCTTCGAATTAGATAGTTATATATATATCAATCGAATGATGTTATGAACATCATTACTACCTCAAGTATAGTAGGTAAACCTACTGGAAGTGACAAGAAATAATATAGCTTCAAAGGATTCTTGGATGGCTTGAAAGTTCTTGAAGTAGAATCATGACACGAAAACAAGTTCAAGTAAAATTTCTACTCGAATTAAGATTGTTATAGTTATAGAAAGCGAATCAAAGCTTGAATATGAATATTACCTTGATTTAGGATGATAATCTACTGTAAATAACAAAGATTTAGTGAGGTTGGATGATCAATTAAAATGGATTTGCAAGATTGGAAGTAAGTTAACGAACTTGGAAGTGTTCTTGATTTTATGAAACTAGAACTTGTAGAATTTATGAAGAACACTTAGAACTTGAAGATAGAACTTGAGAGAGATCAATTAGATGAAGAAAATTGAAGAATTAAAGAGTTTGTAGGTGTTTTTGGTCGTGGATAATGGGTTAGATATAAAGGATGTGTAAGTTTGTTTTCTTGTAAATAATTCATGAATGATTAGTAATATTTTTGAAATCTTGATAAATAATTCATGCTACTTGACAAATGGTTGGTTCCACATGTTCCTTAATCATTTAAGGCTACTAATGAGCAGATTTTTATTAGTATATACCAATAGTAAATACATCTAGAAGCTGGGTATAATACTAGTGCAAATACCAAGCGAATACGAGTAAAATTCTTGATGAAAACGAATGAGAATACAATTGTGATTTTTTTGTTAAGTATTTTGATATGTACTTAAGCCTTTCAAAAGTGTATTAATACATCTTAATACACTTCATATATATACATTTTAATTAAGTCGTTAACTCATCGTTAGTCGTTACATGTATGAGTTGTTTCGAAGCCTATAAGTTAACGATCTCGTTTAATGTAATTAACCCATTATTATTATATCTAATGAGATGTTAAATTGTTATATTATCATGATAACATAGTGTATTAACATATCTTAATACGATATATATATATATATATATATATATATATATATATATATATATATATTAAGATGTTAATGCAACGATTATCGTTACGTATATATCGTTTCGAAATTCTTAAGTTAGTAGTCTCATTTTATGTATATAACTTATTGTTAATATATTGAATGAGATACTTAGTTATCATTTCATCATGTTAAACATATATATATATGTTCATATATATATTATCATGTCATTTACAAGTTATAACGTTCATGAATCATCGGTCAAACTGGGTGGTCAAACGTTTACATAAATTCCGTTTCAATTAATCAAGTCTTAGCAAGTTTGATTGTGCAACATGTTGGAAACATTTAATTATGTAAATATTAATCTTATATATATTAACGGATAAATTCAGGTCGTTACAAATACTTCCCCGCAGTCGAAGCCATAGGGGATCTAATGCCGAGACTGGACCGAAATTCCTCAAATAGAAAGTGAGGTAAGCCCTTCGTGAATATATCCGCAATCTGGTAACGCGTAAAAACGTGTAATATGCACACTTGAACTTTGGCCACCTTTTCACGAACAAAGTGAATGTCAAGTTCAATATGCTTGGTACGTTGGTGTTGAACGAGATTTCCTGACAATTATAAATAGCACTAATATTGTAAAAAAAAAACCAACGTGGCTTTAGAAATGGGACACTTTAATTCAAGTAGAAGATTATGAAGCCAACACGATTCCGCAACAACATTAGCAACTCCCCGATATTCGGCTTCCGCACTAGATCGCTAAAGTGTAGCTTGTCGTTTTGATGACCATGAGATTAGATTTTCACCATAATAAACACAATATCCCGAGGTGGAGCGACGGGTGTCAGGACAACCACCCCAATCGGCATCAGTGAAACCAACTAGACCATTTGATTGAGACTTAGATATATGTAACCCAAGTGTGGTCGTGCCTTGTAAATATTGCAAGATGCGTTTCAAGGCAAGTACGTAAATATCTTTTGGGTCATGCATATGAAGAGAGATTTACTGAACAACATAAGATATGTCCGGACGGGTGAATGGTAAATATTGTAATGCACCTGCAAGTTGACGGTATTTAGTTGCATCACAATATGGTCGACATGTTTTGGAACTTAGCTTACCACACGTGTCGACAGGAATTGCAACAGAATTACAATCAATGAAACCTGCTCTAGCAATAATATCTTTATCGTAGGCTGACTGGCTAAGAAACAGTCCATGTGATGATCGTGTGACTGAAATGCCCAAGAAGGAATGTAATGGTCCAAGAGTTTTCATAGAGAACTCGTTCGGGAAGAGATGCATTAATCTTTTGCGTAGAGAATCGCTTGATGTAGTAAGAATTATATCGTCAACATATAAAAGAAGATAAGCAGTTTCATTACCATGGTGATAGATAAAAAGAGAATGGTCACATTTGCTATGGATGAAACTGATGGTTAACGTAAAATCTGCAAACCGTTGATACCAAGCTTGTGGAGCTTGCTTCAAACCATAAAGAGATCGCTTTAATAAGCAAACGTGGTCCAGATATTTAGGGTCTTGAAATCCCATAGGTTGATGCATATAGACAGTTTCATTAAGAGTACCATGCAAAAATGCATTTTTGACATCAAGCTGGTGAATTTGCCACCCCTTGGAAACAACAATACTGAGAACCATTCGTATTGTAGCAGGTTTAGCAACGGGACTAAAAGTTTCATGACAATTAATTCCTAACTGTTGAGAACGTCCATCACCAAGCATCCGTGCCTTATATCGTTCAAATGTCCCGCCGGATTTCATTTTATGTCTAAAAATCCACATAGATCGAATAACCTGCATGTTAGACAAACGAGGTATAAGAACCCAAGTATTATTTTTCACTAAGGCCACATATTCATCGGCCATGGCTTGTTTCCAATTGGTATTAGCGAGAGCTTCTTCGGGATTAGACGGAAGAGGAGAATTATTTGTAGTAGCAGAGAGATTAAATGGTATTTTTGGTTTGACAATACCTGACATACTATGGTTGTTTATTGTACGTGTTGCAACAGGAGGTGAAAGAGATAGTGGAGTAGGAGACTTTATATGTGAAGTATTTTGTGATGAAGAATTAGTAACAAAAGGTGAGGAGGAATTAGATGGCATCGAAATGTCAGTACGTTCAAGAGGTTGATTTTGAGCTGTTGGAGAATTTAAGGACTGATATTGTTGAGGTGTGGTTTGTGGACTAGTTGGTATGGAGAATTGGACAGGCTCATGTGTAGAGGTGGTAGGTTTGGTAAAGACCGAGCCTGTTGGGTTGGATGAGGGAGTTGTAGTTAGGTTGGAATGTGGTGATGGATCATTAGAAGTGGACATGTAGATATGAGGATTAGGAGAATCGGTGAAGACACGATAAGAATCTGAATCAGTAGGACAAGATTTAGCAAATGGAAAAATTGTCACATCAAATAGAACGTGGCGCGAGATAATTATTTTTCGAGTAGAGAGATCGTAGCATTTGTAGCCGCGATGATTTGGGTGGTAGCCTACAAAAACACAAGGGGTGGATCGTCATTCTAGTTTGTGTATTTTGGTGGATGAAAATAAAGGGTAACATAGGCAACCGAAAACGCGCAAATGATCAAATGTAGGGGATCGATTGTATAGAAGGTGTGTAGGAGAATTATTTTTAAGTATTTTGGTTGGAAGAATGTTTAGAAGGTAAGTAGCCATTTCTAGAGCATGGTGCCAAAAATTATGTGGCACATGAGAGTGAGAAAGAAGTGTACGCATAACGTTATTAATAGCTCTAATTTTTCGCTCCGCCTTGCCATTTTGAGATGACGTGTACGGACAAGAGAAGCGAAAGTTCATTCCATTTGATTCACAGAATTGATGAAATAAATAGTTATTGTATTTCCATTATCACATTGGAGTTGTTTTATGACTTTACCAAATTGTGTGTAAACATAAGAATGAAAGGATTTAAATATAGAGAATACTTGAGATTTTTTTCCAAGTGGAAAGGTCCAAAGGAAGTTAGTGTAGTTGTCTAGAAATAAAATGTAATATTTGTGACCAGCACTACTAACAACAGGAGATGTCCACAAGTCACTATGCACAATATCAAAAGGAGCATAAGTATAAGATGAAGTGTAACGACCCGGATTTTTCCGCTAATATATATAAGATTAATATTTACATAATTAAATATTTTCAACATGTTAAGCAATCAAACTCATTAAGACTTGGTTATTTGGAATGAATTTTATACAAACGTTTGGACACCCAGTCTGTCTGACGATTCACGAATGTCATATATCGTAATAATTAATTAAAGGAATATATATATTTGGATATATATATTTATGATTTGATTAAATTATATTTAAGTATCTCATTAAGTATAATAACAATGAGTTATATATATAAGATGAGACTAATAACTTAAATACTTCGAAATAATATACATATATGTAACGATTATCGTTATAATAGTATTTCACACATATATATATATGATATTAGATATGATAATACACCATGTTAACATGTTAACATAACAATTTAACATCTCATTTAAGTGTAATAACAATGGGTCAATTATATTTAACAAGATCGTTAACCTAAAGGTTTCGAAACAACACTTACATGTAATGACTAACGATGACTTAACGACTCAGTTAAATATATATACATGTAATGTATTATGATGTATTTATACACTTTTGAAAGACTTCAAGACACATATAAAAGTACTTCTAGTTAACAAAAATGCTTACAATTACATTCTCATTCATTTTCATCAAAAATTCTACTCGTACATGTATGGTATTGTACTCGTATAATACGCAGCTTCTAGATGTATTTACTATTCATCTATACTAATAAAAATCTGCTCCTTAGCATCCTTAAATGATTAAGGATCATGTGGAAACCATCATTTGTCAACTTGCATGAATTATTTAGCAAGAAAACAAACTTAAGTATCTTTTTTTCTTTATAAAATGTAAAAAAACGTATTCATGAATGCACACCATTTCTTCACTCCATTTTCTCATACTTACACTCCAATTTCTCTCTCAAAATACTCCTAACATCATACTTGATCATCTCCAAGCATTTTCACCATCTTTTAGCTTCAATTACAAGCTTTAATCAATATAAAAACAACCATCTTTCAAGAACACTTCAAGAATCATATCAAGTCTTCATGACTACTTCCAAGCTTTCTAATTCATTCCAACTCATCATATAAGATCAAGAAACCTTTGTTATTTACAGTAGGTTATCTTTCTTATTCAAGGTAATATTCATATTCAAACTTTGATTCAATTTCTATAACTATAACAATCTTATTTCAAGTGGAAATCTTACTTGAACTTGTTTTCGTGTCATGATTCTACTTCAAGAACTTTCAAGCCATCCAAGGATCCTTTGAAGCTAGATCTATTTTTCTCATTTCCAGTAGGTTTATCCAGAAAACTTGAGGTAGTAATGATGTTCATAACATCATTCGATTCATCCATATAAAACTATCTTATTCGAAGAGCTAAACTTGTAATCACTAGAACATAGTTTAGTTAATTCTAAATTTGTTCGCAAACAAAGTTAATCCTTCTAACTTAACTTTTAAAATCAATTAAACACATGTTCTATATCTATATGATATGCTAACTTAATGATTTAAAACAGGTAAACACGAAGAACACCGTAAAACCGGATATACGCCGTCGTAGTACAACCGGGGACTGTTTTGGTTTGGATAATTAAAAACTATGAAAAACTTTGATTTAAAAGCTATACTTCTGGGAAAATGATTTTTCTTATGAATATGAAACTATATCCAAAAATTAGGGTTAAACTCAAAGTGAAAGTATGTTTTTCAAAATAGTCATCAAGATATCGTTCTTTCGACGGAAATGACTACATCTTTCAAAAATGACTTGTAACGTATATTTTTGACTATAAATGTAGAGACCCGTCCTAATCCATCCGGACGAAGTCCATATTGATTATAAACGATTCACAACAGTTAATTACATCGCGAGGTACTTGACCTCTATATGATACATTTTACAAACATTGCATTCGATTTTAAAAGACAATCTTTCTTTACAATGAAAGTTGGCGACATGCATACCATTTCATAATATATCCAACTATAATTGACTTAATAATAATCTTGATGAACTCGACGACTCGAATGCAACGTCTTTTGAAATATACCATGAATGACTCCAAGTAATATTTATAAAATGAGCAAATGCACAGCGGAAGATTTCTTTTGTACCTGAGAATAAACATGCTTCAAAGTGTCAACCAAAAGGTTGGTGAGTTCATCAGTCTAACATAAATAATCATTTCATAATTTTAATAGACCACAAGATTTCATATTTCCATTTCTTATAAACATACGTCCCATGCATAGAGACAAAAAATATCATTCATATAGATTGAACACCTGGTAACCGACATTCACAATTTGTATATAAGAATATCCCCATCATTCCGGGATCCTCCTTCGGACATGATATAAATTTTGAAGTACTAAAGCATCTGGTACTTTGGATGGGGCTTGTTGGGCCCGATAGATCTATCTTTAGAGTTCGCGTCAATTAGGGTGTCTGTTCCCTAATTCTTAGATTACCAGACTAAAAAGGGGCATATTAGGTTTAATAATCCAGCCATAGAATGTAGTTTTCGATTACTTGTGTCTATTTCGTAAAATATTTATAAAAGCAGCGCATGTATTCTCAGTCCCAAAGATATATATTGCAAAAGCATTTAAAAAGGGAGCAAATGAAACTCACCTAATGTATTTCGTAGTAAAAATACATATGACAATATTGAACAAATGCAGGGTTGGCCTCGGATTCACGAACCTATATCATTCATATATATATTAAAACGTATATTGGAAATCTCGTAATTTTATTTATTAATATATGTTATTTATGTAATTGTAATTATAATATTCATACTAAATTTCATTTAAAATCATATATTTTTATTATATCTTAAATTATGTGTTATATATATTTGTTTTGTATATATATATCAAAAATGATTATTGTAGTTATATCAGTATCTATATATATATATATTTAGTATTATATTAATATACCTAATTTTTTATCATATGTAGCCATATGTATAATGATAATAGGTTTTTCATATAATTATTTGGAATATCAATATCTTTATAGTATATATAATAAATGTGTTTTTATGTACAAAATATTTATCCGTAACAAAAATGATAATTTCTATAATAATGATTTACTACTAATAATAACTTTCTTAATATCGATAATACTAATAATAATAACGATATTGTTAAAATTGATACCTATGTTAATAATAGTAAAACTAATAATTACAAAAATGATATTAGTGCTAATGTTAGTAATAATAATAACTTGTATTGTTTTTATAATAACAATAATAATAATTCTAATCATAATCATAATATTAATAGTAGCACTAAAAATGATAATTTAATATTGATAATAACATTAATAATACTTATAGTAATGATAATATTAAGGATAATACTAATATTAATAATTATAATGAGAATACGAGTAATCATAATGATAATTTTAGTATTACTAATAATACTTTTGATAATCATAATACTAGTAAAAAATATTAAAATAATTATAATAACATTAGTAATAATAATATAATAATAATAATAATAATAATACATAATAATAATAATAATAATAATAATAATAATAATAATAATAATAATAATAATAATAATAATAATAATAATAATAATAATAATCATCATCATCATAACAATAACAATCATATAAAAAATAATAATAATAATAATTAATATTTATAAGTAATGATAATAATAATAATAATAATAATAATAATAATACATAAGGGCTACCTTAGGAACTAGCTTGCAAAAAGAAATGTCTGAAATGGGATTCGAACCCGCAACCTCTAGCTCCTTCCTAACGTTCTAAACCATTGCACTACCTTAGGATTCAATGGTCAATTATAGAAGCAATTACATGTAAGTAATTTGATTAACAAACAACAACAAAAAAATATATAAAAGAAAAAGAGGCTGTAAACAGCGACGGTAGCAAAAAAAAAAAAATTGATTTTGATTTTGGAGCTGTTTTGGAAAAAAAATTATAAAACGAAATATGTTACAAATCGATCCTAGGAACTTTTGAAATCGTCAATTGAACAAGAAACATAAACTAGGTTTCGAATTTCTTGATGAACAATTGGGTTGACTTTTTAAAACCAAACGTTTGACTCAAAAATTTGGAATGATACAGCGGAATTGAAATCTAGTATTTTACATATAGTTTAAACAAAAGGTTTCTAACAACACTACACTTACAGATTTTGCAATTTCATTCAAAATTGAATTTTGTATAAAAAGTGAATGATACAGAGGTTGTCGAGCTGTGATAAGAAAAAGAAAAAAAATAAGATAGAATAATTGTGTAGTTGTATTCAATCAATTACAGAGAGCAGATAATATCATATTTCAGTCGACCATTCCAAACAGATCAAACAAAAAAAATTAAAGGCAGAAAGTGAAAGTTAACAAACTCTGTACAAATGATTCTCATTAGATATCCCACGTAATTATTTTATTTATATATAATATAATTGTATTTATATTTAATATTAGTAATAGATATAAAAAAAATAAGAATTCATAATAATAATATTTAATAATATTTAAGTTACCACTAATTTATAATTTTATTTATTTTCATAATAACATTTATATTTAGTGTCTTTATTTTGATACTCATATCTTTGACATTATATTTATAATAATAATAATAGTAATAGTTTACGATAATAATAATAATAATAATAATTGTTAATGATAATGGTAAAAATAGTACCTAACAATAATACTAATATTACTCATATTAACTAAAATTAAAATTCTACTACATGATTATAGTAACAATGATATTAATAATGATAACATTCATGATGCTATTATAATAACTATTTATATTATTATTGATAATCATAACATTGGTAATAATAATAATATATCAATCAAGTTTTCATATTCGTATTTTATATTTATAGTACTATCTTCGATGTTAATATAGAATATAATAATATTACTATATCATTTATTTTTAACTTAAAATTTCTATTTAATATATTGAAATTATATATTTTTAACTATGTGGTATATAATAACATATCTTCAATGTTTAATATTTATTCATTTTATATACATATTACAATATACCTATGATATTAGTTATGCTTAAAAATTGCATAACTTTATATGTGTATATATATATATATATATATGTATGTACACATTTATTTACAAACAATTGTTCAAGAATCATCGAGAGCAGTCGAAGGTCAATTGAATATATGAACAAATTCAAACTTTTTGAGACTCAACCTTACAGACTTTACTTATCGTATCGAGATCATGTAAAGATTAAGTTTAAATTTGGTCGGAAATTCTCGGGTCATCACAGTACCTACCCGTTAAAGAAATTTCGTCCCAAAATTTGAGTGAGGTGATCATGGCTAACAATAAAAATGTTTTCATGACGAATATGAGTTGATAAATTTAGTTTTATCATCATTGAGTAATATGGACAAAAATAACTCGATTATTCGAAGAGTACGAATGAAGCTATCACCAAAGAGTGAAATACGAAAGTAAAGATTCATCTTAACTTTTGACAACTCATGGTTGAATTTAGAAAATAAGATACATCTTAACTTATGACGTTTCCTTGGTTGAATTCCGGAATTCAAGGGATTTAAAGAAAATTTTTGAAATCTAAAAGATTTGATTCTTCGGCAAATAAGGGAATTAAGATCTCTATAATTAAATACAGTGATCTGCCTCGATTACTCTGTCTGATACTTTCATTACAAATTTACGTTTTCCGTTCCATTAGTTTCCACCACTTCTATACCTTCTTTCTCAGTTCATATATCCAAAAGATTATAATAATGCTTAATCCGGTTCTAATCCTTGTTCTTATTCTGACTATCGCAATGATCGTTCTTCTTTTCCAACTTCCAATGGAAGAATCTGTTTATTTCTACTATGCTCTAGGGATTATTGTATTTATAATCCTCCCGTGTCTTTATATTGCTATACGCACTGATATCCATAGTTCGTAATTTCGGTGTTGTTGTTGGCTTTATATTTTTCCTTATATATCGGAGCTTCATGCTCTTGTTTTCTCTTCCCGACTTTGAATCAAGCGAATAATGATCCAGAATTCATAGGTATAGAGTTTCGAATGATTATAATGTTCTAAGCAGGGTGGAACGTGGTAGCACTATTTGATTTTCAAAATTATCAAAATTACAGAAGATAGAACTATCAAGACTATATTCTTCTTGATATGTTCGGAGGTTATGTAGAATGAAAGAGTTATGTAACATGACAAATGATGATGTTATGATCTGTGAATCATCATGTTTCATTTAGAAACTCATCATGACTTACTGTAATATAATCACGTTGATCAAGTGTCATTATATTATACTAACTCATGCATCAGTTCCCAACATTACTTCAATAACATTCATATTTTAAGCTCGAAAGTTTACAGAATATAGAAACTGACAGTTTCTATATGATGTAATACTGATAGCACGAAGAGATTAATGATTTCAGATAAGAATAGTTATAAAAATATATTCAGAAATATCGAGGATATTTATAATGAAAGATACGATAATATCTCGGAATATCTAAGATCAGAGGATGATAGAAATTATTGTCTGCAAGGGTTTAGAGTAAGGAGTAAGATATTCACTAAAGACTTTAGCAGACATTGAATCATTTAGATTCATTGAAGTCAAACTTATTCTTTGTGATTTGTCCACGGTTTTTTTTTTTTTTATAGTTTCGCATAATCTGCTTTTCGGTACTAAACTTTCTATTGAATGTTTTCCAATATAATGATACACAGGAAGCACGAAGAGGTATATAATATCGGACAAGAATATTTATGAAAATATCTTCAGAAATATCGAAGATATTGATGATGATATTTTGGAATTTCTAAGTTCGATGGTTGATGGAGAAAGGTTTTTCGCAAGATTTTAACATGACTTCAGAGTAAGATATTCTCTAAAGATTTCATCGGATTCAGATTTATCTGCATTCTTTAAATATAGGGTTTTGTCCTTGTATTTGTCCTTGGTCTCCTTCGTGGTTAGCTCAATACATTTTCCAGTTCCAACTTTTTTTGAGCTTTTCCAACATACTATTCTTTATCATCAAACTTCTGATGATTAAGGTCGTTTACGGTTGTCTATGATTTCTGCTGCTTCATTCAACTTTTTCAACATTCATAGTATTGATTTGTGACTGAGTGCTTTTCAGAATTTCATAATGAGAGATCATAATTCTAAGAGATAAATGTCATACATATAATTGTTGATGTAGATATGATGTGAGTTTTCAAAGTACTTATTTCTGATTCCCGGTAATTGGTATGGCAGTTCTCGTTACAAGATACGGATGAGTATATGATAGGGTTTCAATGAATTAATATAATGATTTGTCGGAGAGATTTAAGCCAAGAAGCAACGAGGTTGTTGGTACGTCTGCTAGTAATATGGTGGAATATAAATGGTTCTCCGGTAACAATAAACGAACACACATATAAATCAAGGTTATAATATGGTTGTTTCAAATGAAAAGTCGAAGTTGTCTTGCTGGAGCTGTGACAAAATTGGCTATTTTGAAGAAGAACTGCAAAGTTATTTTGGGTAATAATAACACTAAAGGAATTAGCACAGCTACGTGTTAAACGTTTACTTAGTTGTCGAGAGTTTCTCAGGTGTATGACTATATGCATCAACCTTTTCTTCCGTAGATGAAGTGCGGTTGGTTCAAACTCTCGATTGAGGTGTTATTAAGAATCATGAAAGGTTTGAACGCTGATAGTAATCGTCAAGATATAAATGAGGTTAAGATGAAATCAAGTGGCAACTTGAAAAATTGTTTAGTTTCATATGTTATAATCAATATTTTAGTTCATTTTAATTGTCCAATGTTATTAGTCCACAGTCGATAGTTCACAGTTGACAGTTCAATAATTCATATATAGTTTAATATATAATATTCGAATTAATTAATACGTGTCGTGACCCGTATACGTCTCAGACTCGATCACAACTCAAATTATATATATTATTATAGAATCAACCTCAACCCTGTATAGAGAACTCGATCATTACTGCATATAGAGTGTCTATGGTGATTCCAAATAATATATATAGATGCGTCGATATGATATGTCAAAACCTTGTATACATGTCCCGATATTTAAAGTGCGTAAAATAAATAACAGAAATTAAATGACGATAAATTAAATTGCGAGAATGTAAATTGCGAATAATAAAATGTAATCAGTTAGCAAGGAACAATTAGCTAGGAACAGTTAGCGTGGATTCTTAACAAAATTTCGCATAGTTAATTTGTTTGTTTCTAACAAATTTTATTTTGTCAAATGTTTTCTTCATTATGCCACTTGTTGAATTCTGATAAATCAAAATCCAAATATGAAATTGGATGAAAATGGTTATTCTGCGGTGAACGGATTCGTATATCTGTGGATGTAAGTAAGATAGTGAATGACTGTTGAATCAGATTCGAAGATTGTACAAGGTAACTTATTAATGTGAAATCTAAATATTCCTCGGGTATTACCTACCCGTTAAAATATTTTTACCATTAACAGTTTGTACAATAAAAATTTTAATTACAATCTTTATGAAAACATATATACATATATATTTTCTTCAGACGTAATCATGGATTTAATGAGTCAATGTGATATTAAACTCATCAGATTTACGGCTAAAACTAGAGTACATAATCTCTAAAACATTAAAGATTACACAATTTCCATGAAGGACGAAGATAGTTTATGTAGAACGATTCGTAGAACGATGATTATATTCGAGGTACCGAATGAGACGTTGAGGCGTGTGACGTTGAAACTTGGGTTGTTGGTGGTAATGATATTAATGTTGTTGCTGAAGCTGGTAAGTTTTGCACCATATTCTGCAAATTGATTACTCAAGCGCGAAGCTTGTTGGCTTCTTCCATTATTCCGGAATGATTGTCGGTTGGAACGAGCGGCTGAATAAGGTTAAGAATTGTGGATAGAATATAATCGTGTTGATATATTCGGGAAATGATGGTGAAAATGGTGTTTTGGACTGGTTCGCCGGTAAGTGCTTCAGGTTCATCGTCAAGAGGTAAATTCGGTTGATGGAGGGGTCGCCTTCTTCGCGTCTCCATTAATTAAGTCGATCACGAACCCATCAGATGAATTGAGGATGGATGATTGTTTGATTCATTCTGGTGACACTGCTTTCGGAGCTTAGGTGAATATCCATGTCGGAATAGTTGTTGAAACAACTATCGGAAGAGCTATCGGAAACTGAGGGACTCGAACTGGTTGATAGATTCATCTCGTATGATCCGATGAAGGATTTTCGATGAGAAATAGATTATAGGATATACATTAGTACCCTGCAATACATAATTTACATATGCATATATAATACAAAAATCCCATAAGTTATAGAGGAATCTACAGAAGCTATTAGGCAAAGGTAACAATAACAGATACGCTAAGATATGAATTTATCTATACACTGTCTATGCAATAGAGCCAGTAAGACGTGTCTAGACTTTAAGGATGATAAGCAAATAATTTTCGACACTAATTGAAATGTCCCGTTCTTATTGATTAAAAACGTTCCATATTAATTGATTTCGTTGTGAGGTTTTGACCTCTATATGAGACGTTTTTCAAAGACTGCATTCATTTTTAAAACAAACCATAACCTTTATTTCATAAATAAAGGTTTAAAAAGCTTTACGTAGATTATCAAATAATGATAATCTAAAATATCATGTTTACACACGACCATTATATAATGGTTTACAATACAAATATGTTACATCGAAATCAGTTTCTTGAATGCAGTTTTATACAATATCATACAAACATGGACTCCAAATCTTGTCCTTATTTTAGTATGCAACAGCGGAAGCTCTTAGTATTCACCTGAGAATAAACATGCTTTAAACGTCAACAAAAATGTTGGTGAGTTATAGGTTTAACCTATATATATCAAATCGTAACAATAGACCACAAGATTTCATATTTCAATACACATCCCATACATAGAGATAAAAATCATTCATATGGTGAACACCTGGTAACCGACAATAACAAGATGCATATATAAGAATATCCCCATCATTCCGGGACACCCTTCGGATATGATATAAATTTCGAAGTACTAAAGCATCCGGTACTTTGGATGGGGTTTGTAAGGCCCAATAGATCTATCTTTAGGATTCGCGTCAATTAGGGTGTCTGTTCCCTAATTCTTAGATTACCAGACTTAATAAAAAGGGGCATATTTGATTTCGATAATTCAACCATAGAATGTAGTTTCACGTACTTGTGTCTATTTTGTAAATCATTTATAAAACCTGCATGTTTTCTCATCCCAAAAATATTAGATTTTAAAAGTGGGACTATAACTCACTTTCACAGATTTTTACTTCGTCGGGAAGTAAGACTTGGCCACTGGTTGATTCATGAACCTATAACAATATATACATATATATCAAAGTATGTTCAAAATATATTTACAACACTTTTAATATATTTTGATGTTTTAAGTTTATTAAGTCAGCTGTCCTCGTTAGTAACCTACAACTAGTTGTCCACAGTTAGATGTACAGAAATAAATCGATAAATATTATCTTGAATCAATCCACGACCCAGTGTATACGTATCTCAGTATTGATCACAACTCAAACTATATATATTTTGGAATCAACCTCAACCCTGTATAGCTAACTCCAACATTCACATATAGAGTGTCTATGGTTGTTCCGAAATATATATAGATGTGTCGACATGATAGGTCGAAACATTGTATACGTGTCTATGGTATCTCAAGATTACATAATATACAATACAAGTTGATTAAGTTATGGTTGGAATAGATTTGTTACCAATTTTCACGTAGCTAAAATGAGAAAAATTATCCAATCTTATTTTACCCATAACTTCTTCATTTTAAATCCGTTTTGAGTGAATCAAATTGCTATGTTTTCATATTGAACTATATTTTATGAATCTAAACAGAAAAAGTATAGGTTTATAGTGGGAAAAATAAGTTACAAGTCATTTTTGTAAAGGTAGTCATTTCAGTCGAAAGAACGACGTCTAGATGACCATTTTAGAAAACATACTTCCACTTTGAGTTTAACCATAATTTTTGGATATAGTTTCATGTTCATAATAAAAATCATTTTCTCAGAATAACAACTTTTAAATCAAAGTTTATCATAGTTTTTAATTAACTAACCCAAAACAGCCCACGGTGTTACTACGATGGCGTAAATCCGGTTTTACGGTGTTTTTCGTGTTTCCAGGTTTTAAATCATTAAGTTAGCATATCATATAGATATAGAACATGTGTTTAGTTGATTTTAAAAGTCAAGTTAGAAGAATTAACTTTTGTTTGCGAACAAGTTTAGAATTAACTAAACTATGTTCTAGTGATTACAAGTTTAAACCTTCGAATAAGATAGCTTTATATGTATGAATCGAATGATGTTATGAACATCATTACTACCTTAAGTTCCTTGGATAAACCTACTGGAAAAGAGAAAAATGAATCTAGCTTCAATGGATCCTTGGATGGCTCGAAGTTCTTGAAGCAGAATCATGACACGAAAACAAGTTCAAGTAAGATCATCACTTGAAATAAGATTGTTATAGTTATAGAAATTGAACCAAAGTTTGAATATGATTATTACCTTGTATTAGAATGATAACCTACTGTAAGAAACAAAGATTTCTTGAGGTTGGATGATCACCTTACAAGATTGGAAGTGAGCTAGCAAACTTGAAAGTATTCTTGATTTTATGAAACTAGAACTTTTGGAATTTATGAAGAACACTTAGAACTTGAAGATAGAACTTGAGAGAGATCAATTAGATGAAGAAAATTGAAGAATGAAAGTGTTTGTAGGTGTTTTTGGTCGTTGGTGTATGGATTAGATATAAAGGATATGTAATTTTGTTTTCATGTAAATAAGTCATGAATGATTACTCATATTTTTGTAATTTTATGAGATATTTCATGCTAGTTGCCAAATGATGGTTCCCACATGTGTTAGGTGACTCACATGGGCTGCTAAGAGCTGATCATTGGAGTGTATATACCAATAGTACATACATCTAAAAGCTGTGTATTGTACGAGTACGAATACGGGTGCATACGAGTAGAATTGTTGATGAAACTGAACGAGGATGTAATTGTAAGCATTTTTTTTAAGTAGAAGTATTTTGATAAGTGTCTTGAAGTCTTTCAAAAGTGTATGAATACATATTAAAATACTACATGTATATACATTTTAACTGAGTCGTTAAGTCATCGTTAGTCGTTACATGTAAATGTTGTTTTGAAACCTTTAGGTTAACGATCTTGTTAAATGTTGTTAACCCAATGTTTATAATATCAAAAGAGATTTTAAATTATTATATTATCATGATATTATGATGTACGAATATCTCTTAATATGATATATATACATTAAATGTCGTTACAACGATAATCGTTACATATATGTCTCGTTTAAAAATTATTAAGTTAGTAGTCTTGTTTTTACATATGTAGTTCATTGTTAATATACTTAATGATATGTTTAATTATCATAATATAATGTTAAATATATATATAACCATATATATGTCATCATATAGTTTTTACAAGTTTTAACGTTCGTGAATCACCGGTCAACTTGGGTGGTCAATTGTCTATATGAAACCTATTTCAATTAATCAAGTCTTAACAAGTTTGATTGCTTAACATGTTGGAAACATTTAATTATGTAATTATCAATCTCAATTAATATATATAAACATGGAAAAGTTCGGGTCACTACAGTACCTACCCGTTAAATAAATTTCGTCCCGAAATTTTAAGCTGTTGAAGGTGTTGACGAATCTTCTGGAAATAGATGCGGGTATTTCTTCTTCATCTGATCTTCACGCTCCCAGGTGAACTCGGGTCCTCTACAAGCATTCCATCGAACCTTAACAATTGGTATCTTGTTTTGCTTAAGTCTTTTAACCTCACGATCTATTATTTCGACGGGTTCTTCGATGAATTGGAGTTTTTCGTTGATTTGGATTTCATCTAACGGAATAGTGAGATCTTCTTTAGCAAAACATTTCTTCAAATTTGAGACGTGGAAAGTGTTATGTACAGCCGCGAGTTGTTGAGGTAACTCAAGTCGGTAAGCTACTGGTCCGACACGATCAATAATCTTGAATGGTCCAATATACCTTGGATTTAATTTCCCTCGTTTACCAAATCGAACAACGCCTTTCCAAGGTGCAACTTTAAGCATGACCATCTCTCCAATTTCAAATTCTATATCTTTTCTTTTAATGTCAGCGTAGCTCTTTTGTCGACTTTGGGCGGTTTTCAACCGTTGTTGAATTTGGATGATCTTCTCGGTAGTTTCTTGTATAATCTCCGGACCCGTAATCTGTCTATCCCCCACTTCACTCCAACAAATTGAAGACCTGCACTTTCTACCATAAAGTGCTTCAAATGGCGCCATCTCAATGCTTGAATGGTAGCTGTTGTTGTAGGAAAATTCTGCTAACGGTAGATGTCGATCCCAACTGTTTCCGAAATCAATAACACATGCTCGTAGCATGTCTTCAAGCGTTTGTATCGTCCTTTCACTCTGCCCATCAGTTTATGGATGATAGGCAGTACTCATGTCTAGACGAGTTCCTAATGCTTGCTGTAATGTCTGCCAGAATCTTGAAATAAATCTGCCATCCCTATCAGAGATAATAGAGATTGGTATTCCATGTCTGGAGACGACTTCCTTCAAATACAGTCGTGCTAACTTCTCCATCTTGTCATCTTCTCTTATTGGCAGGAAGTGTGCTGATTTGGTGAGACGATCAACTATTACCCAAATAGTATCAAAACCACTTGCAGTCCTTGGCAATTTAGTGATGAAATCCATGGTAATGTTTTCCCATTTCCATTCCGGGATTTCGGGTTGTTGAAGTAGACCTGATGGTTTCTGATGCTCAGCTTTGACCTTAGAACACGTCAAACATTCTCCTACGTATTTAGCAACATCGGCTTTCATACCCGGCCACCAAAAATGTTTCTTTAGATCCTTGTACATCTTCCCCGTTCCAGGATGTATTGAGTATCTGGTTTTATGAGCTTCTCTAAGCACCATTTCTATCATATCTCCAAATTTTGGTACCCAAATCCTTTCAGCCCTATATCGGGTTCCGTCTTCCCGAATATTAAGATGCTTCTCCGATCCTTTGGGTATTTCATCCTTTAAATTTCCCTCTTTTAAAACTCCTTTATTTGAGTAGTAAGGTTATTATGAATCATTATATTCATAGATTTTACTCGAATGGGTTCTCTGTCCTTCCTGCTCAAGGCATCGGCTACCACATTTGCCTTCTCCGGGTGGTAACGAATCTCAAAGTCGTAATCATTCAATAATTCAATCCACCTACGCTGCCTCATATTCAGTTGTTTCTGATTAAATATGTGTTGAAGACTTTTGTGGTCGGTATATATAATACTTTTGACCCCATATAATTAGTGCCTCCAAGTCTTTAATGCAAAAACAACCGCGCCTAATTCCAAATCATGAGTCGTATAATTTTGTTCGTGAATCTTCAATTGTCTAGACGCATAAGCAATCACCTTCGTTCGTTGCATTAATACACAACCGAGACCTTTCTTTGATGCGTCACAATAAATCATAAAATCATCATTCCCTTCAGGCAATGACAATATAGGTGCCGTAGTTAGCTTTTTCTTCAATAACTGAAACGCTTTCTCTTGTTCATCATTCCATTCAAATTTCTTCCCTTTATGCGTTAATGCAGTCAAGGGTTTTGCTATTCTGGAAAAGTCTTGGATGAACCTTCTGTAGTAAATAGCTAGTCCTAAAAACTGGCGTATGTGTTTCGGAGTTTTCGGGGTTTCCCACTTTTCAACAGTTTCTATCTTTGCCGGATCCACCTTAATACCTTCTTTGTTCACTATGTGACCAAGGAATTGAACTTCTTCCAACCAAAATGCACACTTTGAAAACTTAGCGTACAATTCTTCCTTCCTCAATACTTCTAACACCTTTCTCAAATGTTCACCGTGTTCTTGGTCATTCTTTGAGTAAATAAGTATGTCATCAATGAAAACAATGACAAACTTGTCAAGGTATGGTTCACATACTCGGTTCATAAGGTCCATGAACACAGCTGGTGCATTAGTTAAACCAAACAGCATGACCATAAACTCGTAATGACCGTAACGTGTTCTGAAAGCAGTCTTTGGAATATCATCTTCTTTCACCCGCATTTGATGATACCCGGAACGTAAGTCAATCTTTGAATAAACAGACGAGCCTTGTAGTTGATCAAATAAGTCGTCGATTCTCGGTAGTGGGTAGCGGTTCTTGATGGTAAGTTTGTTCAACTTTCGGTAGTCGATACACAACCTGAATGTACCATCTTTCTTCTTGACAAACAAAACAGGAGCTCCCCACGGTGATGTGCTTGGTCGAATGAAACCACGCTCTAAAAGTTCTTGTAATTGGCTTTACAGTTCTTTTATCTCGCTGGGTGCGAGTCTGTAAGGAGCACGAGCTATTGGTGCAGCTCCTGGTACAAGATCTATTTGAAATTCAACGGATCGATGTGGGGGTAATCCCGGTAATTCTTTCGGAAATACATCGGGAAATTCTTTTGCAATGGAAACATCATTGATGCTCTTTTCTTCAGTTTGTACTTTCTCAACGTGTGCTAGAACAGCATAGCAACCTTTTCTTATTAGTTTTTGTGCCTTCAAATTACTAATAAGATGTAGCTTCGTGTTGCCCTTTTCTCCGTACACCATTAAGGGTTTTCCTTTTTCTCGTGTAATGCGAATTGCATTTTTGTAACAAACGATCTCTGCTTTCACTTCTTTCAACCAGTCCATACCGATTATCACATCAAAACTCCCTAACTCTACTAGTATCAAATCAATCTTAAATGTTTCGCTAACCAGTTTAATTTCTCGATTCCGACATATATTATCTGCTGAAATTAATTTACCATTTGCTAATTCGAGTAAAAATTTACTATCCAAAGGCGTCAATGGACAACTTAATTTAGCACAAAAATCTCTACTCATATAGCTTCTATCCGTACCCGAATCAAATAAAACGTAAGCAGATTTATTGTCAATAAGAAACGTACCCGTAACAAGCTCCGGGTCTTCCTGTGCCTCTGCCGCATTAATATTGAAAACTCTTCCGCGGCCTTGTCCATTCGTGTTCTCCTGGTTCGGGTAATTTCTAATAATGTGGCCCGGTTTTCCACATTTATAACAAACTACATTGGCATAACTTGCTCCGACACTACTTGCTCTGCCATTACTCGTTCCAACACCATTTGTTCCTTTCGTTCTATTAACCCCTGGTCCGTAGACCTCACACTTCGCCGCGCTATGACCATTTCTTTTACACTTGTTGCAAAATTTGGTGTAGAACCCCGAGTGATACTTTTCACACCTTTGGCATAGCTGCTTCTGATTGTTGTTGTTGTTGTTGCGGTTATTATTGTTGTTGGGATGATTGTTGTAGTTGCTGTTGTTGTTGTTGTTGTTGGGCCGTTTGTTGTAGTTGCGATTGATGTTGCGATTGTTGGGATAATTGTTGCGATTATTGTTGTAATTGCTGTTGTTGTTGTATTGGTGATTCTTATCACCGTTTTCCTCCCACTTTCTTTTGACTTGCTTCACATTGGCCTCTTCAGCAGTCTGTTCTTTAATTCTTTCTTCAATCTGGTTCAATAGTTTGTGAGCCATTCTACATGCCTGTTGTATGGAGGCGGGCTCGTGTGAACTTATATCTTCTTGGATTCTTTCCGGTAATCCTTTCACAAACGCGTCGATCTTCTCTTCCTCGTCTTCGAATGCTCCCGGACACAATAGGCACAATTCTGTGAATCGTCTTTCGTACGTGGTAATATCAAATCCTTGGGTTTGTAATCCTCTAAGTTCTGTCTTGAGCTTATTGACCTCGGTTCTGGGACGGTACTTCTCGTTCATCAAGTGCTTGAATGCTGACCACGGTAGTGCGTACGCATCATCTTGTCCCACTTACTCTAGATAGGTATTCCACCATGTTAACGCAGAACCTGTGAAGGTATGCGTAGCGTACTTCACTTTGTCCTCTTCAGTACACTTACTTATGGCAAACACCGATTCGACCTTCTCGGTCCACCGTTTCAATCCGATCGGTCCTTCGGTTCCATCAAATTCCAAAGGTTTGCAGGCAGTGAATTCTTTGTAGGTGCATCCTACACGATTTCCTGTACTGCCAGATCCAAGGTTATTGTTGGTATGTAGCGCAGCCTGCAGCGCGGCTATGTTTGAAGCTAGAAAAGTACGGAATTCCTCTTCATTCATATTCACGGTGTGTCGAGTAGTCGGTGCCATTTCCTTCAAAATAGTCAAATGGAACAAGTTAATCATACATAATATTAAGAGTAGTTAATAGTATTTCGTAGCATAATATGAACTCATTTATAAAAGCTTTTTCTTCATATTAGCATTTTATAAGTTTAAATTCGGGTAGTACCTACCCGTTAAGTTCATACTTAGTAGCTAATATACAATTCAACTACTACAATTCTATATGAAAAACTGATTGTAATAATATTTCACGTTCAAACTTTTATACAATATTTTACAAACTTACAATACCGCTTATTTTACATAAAGCATGAAATATAGCACACAATAACTTTGATACAAGATAGTTGTGAAGATAATTCTAGCTAGTACACAAGTCGTTCAGCAAAGGCAATAAAGACACGTAATTCATACGTCCAGAAACAAGTCATGCATTCTGGTTTTACTAGGACTACTTCCCATCCTTGGTCTTGTGGAACATAACCGTTATGGCCGTTGATAAGACAGCGTGTTGTAACGTCGTCAAAGGGACGAGGGTTACGTAATGACCAACAGTCTCGTAATAACCTAAAAACCTCATTTCTTATCCCAATTACCGACTCCGTTACTTGTGGGAACGTTTTGTTTAATAGTTGTAGCCCGATGTTCTTGTTCTCACTTTGGTGAGAAGCGAACATTACTAACCCGTAAGCATAACATGCTTCTTTATGTTGCATGTTAGCCGCTTTTTTCTAAATCATGAAGTCCTATATTCGGATATACTGAGTCAAAATAATTTCTTAACCCGTTGCGTAAAATAGCATTTGGGTTCCCCGCAATATATGCGTCAAAGTAAACACATCGTAACTTATGGATTTCCCAATGTGATATCCCCCATCTTCCGAACGAAAACCTTTTATAAACCAAGGCATTCTTGGAACGTTCTTCGAATGTCTTACAAACTGATCTCGCCTTAAATAGTTGTGCCGAGGAATTCTGACCGACTCTAGACAAGATTTCATCAATCATGTCTCCGGGTAAGTCTCTTAAAATATTGGGTTGTCTATCCATTTTGTGTTTTTATACTGTAAAATAGACAAGAGTTAGATTCATAAAAAAAATACTTATTAATACAAGCAATTTTTACATATATCATAAAGCATAAGCACACTATATTACATATATTACACCACACGAATATAACTATCTTATTCCGACTCGCTCGTTTCTTCTTGTTCGGTTTTGGTTCGTTTTGCCAAGTTTCTATGGATATATGATGTTCCCCTAATACGAGCCGTCGTTGTCCACATTGGTTTAGAAAAACCTGGTGGTTTAGAGGTTCCCGGGTCATTGTTACAACTTAAGGACTTCGGGGGTTGATGATACATATAAAGTTCATCGGGGTTGGAATTAGATTTCTCTATTTTTATGCCCTTTCCCTTATTATTTTCTTTTGCCTTTTTAAATTCAGTTGGGGTAATTTCTATAACATCATCGGAATTCTCGTCGGAATCCGATTCATCGGAGAATTGGTAATCCTCCCAATATTTTGCTTCCTTGGTGGAAACACCATTGACCATAATTAACCTTGGTCGGTTGGTTGAGGATTCTCTTTTACTTAACCGTTTTATTATTTCCCCCACCGGTTCTATTTCTTCTTCCGGTTCCGATTCTTCTTCCGGTTCTGATTCTTCTTCCGGTTCCGACTCTTCTTCCGGTTCCTCTTCGGGAACTTGTGAATCAGTCCACGAATCATTCCAATTTACATTTGACTCTTCATTATTATTAGGTGAGTCAATGGGACTTGTTCTAGAGGTAGACATCTATCACATAATATCAAACACGTTAAGAGATTAATATATCACATAATATTCATATGTTAAAAATATATAGTTTCCAACAAAAATGTTAAGCAATCATTTTTAAAGAAAACACGGTCGAAGTCCAGACTCACTAATGCATCCTAACAAACTCGATAAGACACACTAATGCAAATTTTCTGGTTCTCTAAGACCAACGCTCGGATACCAACTGAAATGTCCCGTTCTTATTGATTAAAAACGTTCCATATTAATTGATTTCGTTGCGAGGTTTTGACCTCTATATGAGACGTTTTTCAAAGACTGCATTCATTTTTAAAACAAACCATAACCTTTATTTCATAAATAAAGGTTTAAAAAGCTTTACGTAGATTATCAAATAATGATAATCTAAAATATCCTGTTTACACACGACCATTATATAATGGTTTACAATACAAATATGTTACATCGAAATCAGTTTCTTGAATGCAGTTTTTATACAATATCATACAAACATGGACTCCAAATCTTGTCCTTATTTTAGTATGCAACAGCGGAAGCTCTTAGTATTCACCTGAGAATAAACATGCTTTAAACGTCAACAAAAATGTTGGTGAGTTATAGGTTTAACCTATATATATCAAATCGTAACAATAGACCACAAGATTTCATATTTCAATACACATCCCATACATAGAGATAAAAATCATTCATATGGTGAACACCTGGTAACCGACAATAACAAGATGCATATATAAGAATATCCCCATCATTCCGGGACACCCTTCGGATATGATATAAATTTCGAAGTACTAAAGCATCCGGTACTTTGGATGGGGTTTGTAAGGCCCAATAGATCTATCTTTAGGATTCGCGTCAATTAGGGTGTCTGTTCCCTAATTCTTAGATTACCAGACTTAATAAAAAGGGGCATATTCGATTTCGATAATTCAACCATAGAATGTAGTTTCACGTACTTGTGTCTATTTTGTAAATCATTTATAAAACCTGCATGTATTCTCATCCCAAAAATATTAGATTTTAAAAGTGGGACTATAACTCACTTTCACAGATTTTTACTTCGTCGGGAAGTAAGATTTGGCCACTGGTTGATTCATGAACCTATAACAATATATACATATATATCAAAGTATGTTCAAAATATATTTACAACACTTTTAATATATTTTGATGTTTTAAGTTTATTAAGTCAGCTGTCCTCGTTAGTAACCTACAACTAGTTGTCCACAGTTAGATGTACAGAAATAAATCGATAAATATTATTTTGAATCAATCCACGACCCAGTGTATACGTATCTCAGTATTGATCACAACTCAAACTATATATATTTTGGAATCAACCTCAACCCTGTATAGCTAACTCCAACATTCACATATAGAGTGTCTATGGTTGTTCCGAAATATATATAGATGTGTCGACATGATAGGTCGAAATATTGTATACGTGTCTATGGTATCTCAAGATTACATAATATACAATACAAGTTGATTAAGTTATGGTTGGAATAGATTTGTTACCAATTTTCACGTAGCTAAAATGAGAAAAATTATCCAATCTTGTTTTACCCATAACTTCTTCATTTTAAATCCGTTTTGAGTGAATCAAATTGCTATGTTTTCATATTGAACTCTATTTTATGAATCTAAACAGAAAAAGTATAGGTTTATAGTCAGAAAAATAAGTTACAAGTCGTTTTTGTAAAGGTAGTCATTTCAGTCGAAAGAACGACGTCTAGATGACCATTTTAGAAAACATACTTCCACTTTGAGTTTAACCATAATTTTTGGATATAGTTTCATGTTCATAATAAAAATCATTTTCTCAGAATAACAACTTTTAAATCAAAGTTTATCATAGTTTTTAATTAACTAACCCAAAACAGCCCGCGGTGTTACTACGACGGCGTAAATCCGGTTTTACGGTGTTTTTCGTGTTTCCAGGTTTTAAATCATTAAGTTAGCATATCATATAGATATAGAACATGTGTTTAGTTGATTTTAAAAGTCAAGTTAGAAGGATTAACTTTTGTTTGCGAACAAGTTTAGAATTAACTAAACTATGTTCTAGTGATTACAAGTTTAAACCTTCGAATAAGATAGCTTTATATGTATGAATCGAATGATGTTATGAACATCATTACTACCTTAAGTTCCTTGGATAAACCTACTGGAAAAGAGAAAAATGAATCTAGCTTCAATGGATCCTTGGATGGCTCGAAGTTCTTGAAGCAGAATCATGACACGAAAACAAGTTCAAGTAAGATCATCACTTGAAATAAGATTGTTATAGTTATAGAAATTGAACCAAAGTTTGAATATGATTATTACCTTGTATTAGAATGATAACCTACTGTAAGAAACAAAGATTTCTTGAGGTTGGATGATCACCTTACAAGATTGGAAGTGAGCTAGCAAACTTGAAAGTATTCTTGATTTTATGAAACTAGAACTTTTGGAATTTATGAAGAACACTTAGAACTTGAAGATAGAACTTGAGAGAGATCAATTAGATGAAGAAAATTGAAGAATGAAAGTGTTTGTAGGTGTTTTTGGTCATTGGTGTATGGATTAGATATAAAGGATATGTAATTTTGTTTTCATGTAAATAAGTCATGAATGATTACTCATATTTTTGTAATTTTATGAGATATTTCATGCTAGTTGCCAAATGATGGTTCCCACATGTGTTAGGTGACTCACATGGGCTGCTAAGAGCTGATCATTGGAGTGTATATTCCAATAGTACATACATCTAAAAGCTGTGTATTGTACGAGTACGAATACGGGTGCATACGAGTAGAATTGTTGATGAAACTGAACGAGGATGTAATTGTAAGCATTTTTGTTAAGTAGAAGTATTTTGATAAGTGTCTTGAAGTCTTTCAAAAGTGTATGAATACATATTAAAATACTACATGTATATACATTTTAACTGAGTCGTTAAGTCATCGTTAGTCGTTACATGTAAATGTTGTTTTGAAACCTTTAGGTTAACGATCTTGTTAAATGTTGTTAACCCAATGTTTATAATATCAAAAGAGATTTTAAATTATTATATTATCATGATATTCTGATGTACGAATATCTCTTAATATGATATATATACATTAAATGTCGTTACAACGATAATCGTTACATATATGTCTCGTTTCAAAATTATTAAGTTAGTAGTCTTGTTTTTACATATGTAGTTCATTGTTAATATACTTAATGATATGTTTAATTATCATAATATAATGTTAACTATATATATAACCATATATATGTCATCATATAGTTTTTACAAGTTTTAACGTTCGTGAATCACCGGTCAACTTGGGTGGTCAATTGTCTATATAAAACCTATTTCAATTAATCAAGTCTTAACAAGTTTGATTGATTAACATGTTGGAAACATTTAATCATGTAAATATCAATCTCAATTAATATATATAAACATGGAAAAGTTCAGGTCACTACAGTACCTACCCGTTAAATAAATTTCGTCCCGAAATTTTAAGCTGTTGAAGGTGTTGACGAATCTTCTGGAAATAGATGCGGGTATTTCTTCTTCATCTAATCTTCACGCTCCCAGGTGAACTCAGGTCCTCTACGAGCATTCCATCGAACCTTAACAATTGGTATCTTGTTTTGCTTAAGTCTTTTAACCTCACGATCTATTATTTCGACGGGTTCTTCGATGAATTGGAGTTTTTCATTGATTTGGATTTCATCTAACGGAATAGTGAGATCTTCTTTAGCAAAACATTTCTTCAAATTTGAGACGTGGAAAGTGTTATGTACAGCCGCGAGTTGTTGAGGTAACTCAAGTCGGTAAGCTACTGGTCCGACACGATCAATAATCTTGAATGGTCCAATATACCTTGGATTTAATTTCCCTCGTTTACCAAATCGAACAACGCCTTTCCAAGGTGCAACTTTAAGCATGACCATCTCTCCAATTTCAAATTCTATATCTTTTCTTTTAATGTCAGCGTAGCTCTTTTGTCGACTTTGGGCGGTTTTCAACCATTGTTGAATTTGGATGATCTTCTCGGTAGTTTCTTGTATAATCTCCGGACCCGTAATCTGTCTATCCCCCACTTCACTCCAACAAATCGGAGACCTGCACTTTCTACCATAAAGTGCTTCAAACGGCGCCATCTCAATGCTTGAATGGTAGCTGTTGTTGTAGGAAAATTCTGCTAACAGTAGATGTCGATCCCAACTGTTTCCGAAATCAATAACACATGCTCGTAGCATGTCTTCAAGCGTTTGTATCGTCCTTTCACTCTGCCCATCAGTTTGTGTATGATAGGCAGTACTCATGTCTAGACGAGTTCCTAATGCTTGCTGTAATGTCTGCCAGAATCTTGAAATAAATCTGCCATCCCTATCAGAGATAATAGAGATTGGTATTCCATGTCTGGAGACGACTTCCTTCAAATACAGTCGTGCTAACTTCTCCATCTTGTCATCTTCTCTTATTGGCAGGAAGTGTGCTGATTTGGTGAGACGATCAACTATTACCCAAATAGTATCAAAACCACTTGCAGTCCTTGGCAATTTAGTGATGAAATCCATGGTAATGTTTTCCCATTTCCATTCCGGGATTTCGGGTTGTTGAAGTAGACCTGATGGTTTCTGATGCTCAGCTTTGACCTTAGAACACGTCAAACATTCTCCTACGTATTTAGCAACATCGGCTTTCATACCCGGCCACCAAAAATGTTTCTTGAGATCCTTGTACATCTTCCCCGTTCCAGGATGTATTGAGTATCTGGTTTTATGAGCTTCTCTAAGTACCATTTCTATCATATCTCCAAATTTTGGTACCCAAATCCTTTCAGCCCTATATCGGGTTCCGTCTTCCCGAATATTAAGATGCTTCTCCGATCCTTTGGGTATTTCATCCTTTAAATTTCCCTCATTTAAAACTCCTTGTTGCGCCTCCTTTATTTGAGTAGTAAGGTTATTATGAATCATTATATTCATAGATTTTACTCGAATGGGTTCTCTGTCCTTCCTGCTCAAGGCATCGGCTACCACATTTGCCTTCCCCGGGTGGTAACGAATCTCAAAGTCGTAATCATTCAATAATTCAATCCACCTACGCTGCCTCATATTCAGTTGTTTCTGATTAAATATGTGTTGAAGACTTTTGTGGTCGGTATATATAATACTTTTGACCCCATATAAGTAGTGCCTCCAAGTCTTTAATGCAAAAACAACCGCGCCTAATTCCAAATCATGCGTTGTATAATTTTGTTCGTGAATCTTCAATTGTCTAGACGCATAAGCAATCACCTTCGTTCGTTGCATTAATACACAACCGAGACCTTGCTTTGATGCGTCACAATAAATCACAAAATCATCATTCCCTTCAGGCAATGACAATATAGGTGCCGTAGTTAGCTTTTTCTTCAATAACTGAAACGCTTTCTCTTGTTCATCATTCCATTCAAATTTCTTCCCTTTATGCGTTAATGCAGTCAAGGGTTTTGCTATTCTGGAAAAGTCTTGGATGAACCTTCTGTAGTAACCAGCTAGTCCTAAAAACTGGCGTATGTGTTTCGGAGTTTTCGGGGTTTCCCACTTTTCAACAGTTTCTATCTTTGCCGGATCCACCTTAATACCTTCTTTGTTCACTATGTGACCGAGGAATTGAACTTCTTCCAACCAAAATGCACACTTTGAAAACTTAGCGTACAATTCTTCCTTCCTCAATACTTCTAACACCTTTCTCAAATGTTCACCGTGTTCTTGGTCATTCTTTGAGTAAATAAGTATGTCATCAATGAAAACAATGACAAACTTGTCAAGGTATGGTTCACATACTCGGTTCATAAGGTCCATGAACACAGCTGGTGCATTAGTTAAACCAAACGGCATAACCATAAACTCGTAATGACCGTAACGTGTTCTGAAAGCAGTCTTTGGAATATCATCTTCTTTCACCCGCATTTGATGATACCCGGAACGTAAGTCAATCTTTGAATAAACAGATGAGCCTTGTAGTTGATCAAATAAGTCGTCGATTCTCGGTAGTGGGTAGCGGTTCTTGATGGTAAGTTTGTTCAACTCTCGGTAGTCGATACACAACCTGAATGTACCATCTTTCTTCTTGACAAACAAAACAGGAGCTCCCCACGGTGATGTGCTTGGTCGAATGAAACCACGCTCTAAAAGTTCTTGTAATTGGCTTTGCAGTTCTTTCATCTCGCTGGGTGCGAGTCTGTAAGGAGCACGAGCTATTGGTGCAGCTCCTGGTACAAGATCTATTTGAAATTCAACGGATCGATGTGGGGGTAATCCCGGTAATTCTTTCGGAAATACATCGGGAAATTCTTTTGTAATGGGAACATCATTGATGCTCTTTTCTTCAGTTTGTACTTTCTCGACGTGTGCTAGAACAGCATAGCAACCTTTTCTTATTAGTTTTTGTGCCTTCAAATTACTAATAAGATGTAGCTTCGTGTTGCCCTTTTCTCCGTACACCATTAAGGGTTTTCCTTTTTCTCGTGTAATGCGAATTGCATTTTTGTAACAAACGATCTCTGCTTTCACTTCTTTCAACCAGTCCATACCGATTATCACATCAAAACTCCCTAACTCTACTGGTATCAAATCAATCTTAAATGTTTCGCTAACCAGTTTAATTTCTCGATTCCGACATATATTATCTGCTGAAATTAATTTACCATTTGCTAATTCGAGTAAAAATTTACTATCCAAAGGCGTCAATGGACAACTTAATTTAGCACAAAAATCTCTACTCATATAGCTTCTATCCGCACCCGAATCAAATAAAATGTAAGCAGATTTATTGTCAATAAGAAACGTACCCGTAACAAGCTCCGGGTCTTCCTGTGCCTCTGCCGCATTAATATTGAAAACTCTTCCGCGGCCTTGTCCATTCGTGTTCTCCTGGTTCGGGCAATTTCTAATAATGTGGCCCGGTTTTCCACATTTATAACAAACTACATTGGCATAACTTGCTCCGACACTACTTGCTCTGCCATTACTCGTTCCGACACCATTTGTTCCTTTCGTTCTATTAACCCCTGGTCCGTAGACCTCACTAATCAGTTTTACACACTAATGCAGACCTGGTTCGCTAAGACCACCGCTCTGATACCAACTGTAGAGACCCGTCCTAATCCATCCGGACGAAGTCCATATTGATTATAAACGATTCACAACAGTTAATTACATAGCGAGGTACTTGACCTCTATATGATACATTTTACAAACATTGCATTCGATTTTAAAAGACAATCTTTCTTAACAATGAAAGTTGGCGACATGCATACCATTTCATAATATATCCAACTATAATTGACTTAATAATAATCTTGATGAACTCGACGACTCGAATGCAACGTCTTTTGAAATATGCCATGAATGACTCCAAGTAATATTTATAAAATGAGCAAATGCACAGCGGAAGATTTCTTTCGTACCTGAGAATAAACATGCTTCAAAGTGTCAACCAAAAGGTTGGTGAGTTCATCAGTCTAACATAAATAATCATTTCATAATTTTAATAGACCACAAGATTTCATATTTCCATTTCTTATAAACATACGTCCCATGCATAGAGACAAAAAATATCATTCATATAGATTGAACACCTGGTAACCGACATTCATAATTTGTATATAAGAATATCCCCATCATTCCGGGATCCTCCTTCGGACATGATATAAATTTCGAAGTACTAAAGCATCCGGTACTTTGGATGGGGCTTGTTGGGCCCGATAGATCTATCTTTAGAGTTCGCGTCAATTAGGGTGTCTGTTCCCTAATTCTTAGATTACCAGATTAAAAAGGGGCATATTCGGTTTAATAATCCAGCCGTAGAATGTAGTTTTCGATTACTTGTGTCTATTTCGTAAAACATTTATAAAAGCAGCGCATGTATTCTCAGTCCCAAAGACATATATTGCAAAAGCATTTAAAAAGGGAGCAAATGAAACTCACCTAATGTATTTTGTAGTAAAAATACATATGACAATATTGAACAAATGTAGGGTTGGCCTCGGATTCACGAACCTATATCATTCATATATATATTAAAACGTATATTGGAAATCTCGTAATTTTATTTATTAATATATGTTATTTATGTAATTGTAATTATAATATTCATACTAAATTTCATTTAAAATCATATATTTTTATTATATCTTAAATTATGTGTTATATATATTTGTTTTGTATATATATATCAAAAATGATTATTGTAGTTATGTCAGTATCTATATATATTTAGTATTATATTAATATACCTAATTTTTTGTCATATGTAGCCATATGTATAATGATAATATGTTTTTCATATAGTTATTTGGAATATCAATATATTTATAGTATATATAATAAATGTGTTTTTATGTACAAAATATTTATCCGTAACAAAAATGATAATTTCTATAATAATGATTTACTACTAATAATAAATTTCTTAATATCGATAATACTAATAATAATAACGATATTGTTAAAATTGATACCTATGTTAATAATAGTAAAACTAATAATTACAAAAATGATATTAGTGCTAATGTTAGTAATAATAATAACTTGTATTGTTTTTATAATAACAATAATAATAATTCTAATCATAATCATAATATTAATAGTAGCACTAAAAATGATAATTTAATACTGATAATAACATTAATAATACTTATAGTAATGATAATATTAAGGATAATACTAATATTAATAATTATAATGAGAATACGAGTAATTATAATGATAATACTAGTATTACTAATAATACTTTTGATAATCATAATACTAGTAACAAATATTAAAATAATTATAATAACATTAGTAATAATATAATAATAATAATAATAATAATAATAATAATAATAATAATAATAATAATAATAATAATAATAAAAATAATAATAATAATAATAATAATAATAATAATCATAACAATAACAATCATATAAAAAATAATAATAATAATAATTAATATTTATAAGTAATGATAATAATAATAATAATAATAATAATAATAATAATAATAATAATAATAATAATAATAATAATAATAATAATAATAATAATAATAATAATAATAATAATAATAATAATAATAATAATAATAATACATAAGGGCTACCTTAGGAACTAGCTTGCAAAAAGAAATGTCTGAAATGGGATTCGAACCCGCAACCTCTAGCTCCTTCCTAACGTTCTAAACCATTGCACTACCCATTCTTTTCTGTAATACCACTGAAATTAATAAATATAACATGATCTTAATTCTGCTTCTCATCTTCTCCTTCTTCTTTAATAATACAGTCGACCCACATCCATTTAATCCTCCGGACAACTACTAAATCGATTTTTAGGATTCAATGGTCAATTATAGAAGCAATTACATGTAAGTAATTTGATTAACAAACAACAAAAAAAATATATATATATAAAAGAAAAAGAGGCTGTAAACAGCGACGGTAGCAAAAAAAAAAAATTTGATTTTGATTTTGGAGCTGTTTTGGACAAAAATTATAAAACGAAATATGTTACAAATTGATAATGCTAAAAACGAACATATATTTCATAGCATTATTCCTCAAGAAAGACAAGCTTTTAGTTGCAATTGTTCTATTTACAAGTGATATTCGTTTAAATAATAAAAGGTGAAGACAAAAGACAGATTCGACGATTTGAAGACGCAAACGACCAAAAAGCTCAAAAGAACAAAAGACAATCAAAAAGGTTCCAATTATTGATAAGAAACGTCTCGAAATCACAAGAGTACAAGATTCAAAACGCAAAGTACAAGATATTAAATTATACGCGAGGACGTTCGAAAATCCGGAACCGGGACTAGAGTCAACTCTTAACGCTCGACGCAACGGACTAAAAATTACAAGTTAACTATGTATATAAATATAATATAATATATAATTAATTATATTAATTATATATATATTATATATATATATAAAAAACTGTCGGCAGCCAGAAACTCCAAGGGTATGAATTGAAAATACCTCTCCGCGACTCGCGGAGTTTGAAGGGCTTTTTGCCGCGAGTCGCGGAGCCCCAAATTTCATTTCTGGCTATAAAGCCAACCGAATTCTGATCGAATTAATCATCATTTTTTTCTTCTCATTCATACGAAGTAATATATATTTATATTTATAATTTATATTTTAATTTTAATAATAAGGGTATGTTAGCGAATGTTGTAAGGGTGTAAGTCGAAATTCTGTCCGTGTAACGCTACGCTATTTTTAATCATTGTAAGTTATGTTCAACCTTTTTATATTAATGTCTCGTAGCTAAGTTATTATTATGCTTGTTTAAAACGAAGTAATCATGATGTTGGGCTAATTACTAAAATTGGGTAATTGGGCTTTGTACCATAATTGGGGTTTGGACAAAAGAACGACACTTGTGGAAACTAGGCTATGGGCTATTAATGGGCTTTATATTTGTTTAACTAAATGAAAGTTTGTTAATGTTAATATAAAGATTTACAATTGGGCGTCCCTATAATTTACCATATACACTCGATCGGACACGATGGGCGGGGTATTTATATGTACGAATAATCGTTCATTTAACCGGACACGGGAATGGATTAATAGCCACTAGAATAATCAAAACAGGGGTGAAATTACATTCAAGGGTAATTGGTGTAATTGTTAACAAAGTAGTAAAACCTTGGTTTACACGCAGTCGATAACCTGGTGTATTCATTAAACAAAGTATTAAAACCTTGTTACAATTCGAATCCCCAATTAGTTGGAATATTTATCTTCGGGTATAATAATAATTTGACAAGGACACTTGCAATTTATATTTATGACTGATGGACTGTTATGGACAAAAACCAGACGGACATATTGAATAATCCAGGACAAAGAACAATTAACCCATGGGCATAAAACTAAAATCAACACGTCAAACATCATGATTACGGAAGTTTAAATAAGCATAATTCTTTTATTTCATATTTAATTTCCTTTATTTTATATTTAATTGCACTTCTAATTATCGCACTTTTATTTATTGTTATTTTATTTAATCGCACTTTTAATTATCGTACCTTTTAATTATCGCAATTTTATTTTATCGCATTTTTATTCGCAATTTCATTATCGTTATTTACTTTACGCTTTAATTTAAGTCTTGTATTTATTTTATATTTTACATTAGGTTTTAACTGCGACTAAAGTTTTAAAATCGACAAACCGGTCATTAAACGGTAAAAACCCCCCTTTATAATAATAATATCACTTATATATATATTTGTATTTTTATAAAAGTAAACTAATATAGCGTTGAGCTTTGTTTAAAGATTTCCCTGTGGAACGAACCGGACTTACTAAAAACTACACTACTGTACGATTAGGTACACTGCCTATAAGTGTTGTAGCAAGGTTTAAGTATATCCATTCTATAAATAAATAAATATCTTGTGTAAAATTGTATCGTATTTAATAGTATTTTCCTAGTAAAATATAAGCTATTTTGTATACACCTCGTTCGACACCAAGTATTTTTGGCGCCGCTGCCGGGGAACTTACATCTTAAAAGCCGGAAGCGCAACGCTAATATAAAAAAAAAAAAAGGATTTTTATCTACTTTTATTAAAAGTCGTTTTTGTAAAAATTACGTTTTTAATTATTCAAAAATATAAAAAGAAAAACAAAAATATAAGTATTTTTAGGATTTTGTTAAATATTTAAGTTTTATAAGTTTCTTTATCTTTATTTTAATTTATAAAAATATAAATTTTATTAAAAATCGTTTATTTAAACTAAAAACAGAAAAAAGAAAATAAAAAAAAAAAAAATAAATAAAGAAAACGCGTAAAAGTGAAACCTGTCAACTGTTTTTCTGAACCCCGCGACTTGCGGGGTTTTCCTCTTTATTTGCCGCGACTCGCGGAGGTCTTCTGACACACGGACAAAACCCTAAAGTTGCATTAATTACGGAGTTTTAATTTATTATTATTATTATTTAACTTAATTATTATTATTATTATTATTAATTTTAGTTTTATTTTTACTTTTTACTTTATATATGTATTTTGTTTAATTAGTTTTATTAAAATTGTAAAATTAGTAGTTTTTATTAAATAAATAATATAAAAATAATATTTTTTATAAAAATTGTACTTTTTACAACTTTTTGTATATTTTTATATTTTGTACCTTTTTAATCGTTGTAGCATAATATTTGTATTTTTAGCTCATAATTAATTTTAAACTTAGTTTTTGCTATAGTTATTTTTACTCCTAGATTTTTAGGCTTTGCCGTAGAATTCCTTAAGTGCTTTTTCTTTAGACTAAGATTTAGGTGCTTTAGAATTTTGCGACGCCTTTTTAAGTTTTAGTTTCTTTTTAAGTTATTTCCATTTGGGATTTAGTTTTTCCTGTAAGCTTTAATATTTTTAGAGACCTTTTACTATGTACCAATTATCATTCCAATTAGTAATTTCAATTTGCGATTATAATTTTAAGTTAGTTGTAGTAATAAGGTTAGGTTAGTTAAGTATTTTTAAGTTTTTTTTTTAAGTTTCTTTTATTTTTCCGTCACCTTTTATTTTTCAACCATTTTTCTTTTTCGACCTTTTTCGACGAACTCTTTGTCTTTCTTATTTCTCGCTATTCTAGTTTTTAGGACTTAGAATTTTATTCTACTTCTTATCTAAATTTCTTAAAATTACGAAAATTTATTTTAAGTAATTAAATTGATAGACATCAAAATTTTCTGGTTCGTAGTAATAGTTGGATTTGTACGTGGACCGGGTTATTGGAGCCAAACAGTCCTCAATTATATTGAGACCAAACGAATCCTGCCCCTCTGCTGCATCTTTTGGCTATTCGAAACGTGGGCAAAATCAGAAAAGTCTATTGATTGGATAACTTATTATAATTTTTCTTTCCTTTTAAAAACTAATAGGATATTCAGTGAATGCACCGAGCAAGACGTTCATCACCTTTTGTACGTTCACCACCTGTAACTCGATCAAGACATCGTTTAACAAATATAACCGCCGTTGATTTTTCTTTAGAATCGTCATCCAGTCGACCAAGTACTTCAGTTCAAATTTCCGATAATCCATTTTTTGAAACAAACCTCACAATTGAGAATCCAGAAAATATTCAGGAACGGTTCATAGATCCTGAACCATTAAACTTTCCTCCGGAACCACCAATCATTCAAACAGAGATTGTTGAGGAACGAACTATTAAATCTGAAGCATCTAGTGATACCGATTCAACAAATTCAATTATGGAAGACCGAATGAGAGCTAAACGCACTGGCCAAGGTCACGCAATTACTCATCCAGACATTAATGCGCCAGATTATGAAATCAAAGGACAAATTCTACACATGGTGACTAATCAATGCCAATTTAGTGGTGCGCCGAAGGAAGATCCAAATGAACATCTACGTACCTTTAATAGGATCTGCACACTATTTAAAATCCGAGAAGTGGAGGATGAACAGATATATCTCATGTTATTTCCCTGGACTTTAAAGGGAGAAGCCAAAGATTGGTTGGAATCGTTACCTGAAGGGGCGATCGATACATGGGACGTTTTAATTGATAAATTTCTTAAACAATTCTTTCCTGCATCAAAAGCCGTAAGACTTCAAGCAGAAATTGTTACGTTCACACAGAAGCCAAATGAAACTCTATATGAGGCGTGGACAAGATATGGAAAGTTGTTAAGAGGATGTCCGCAACATGGTTTAGACACTTGTCAAATAGTACAAATATTCTACCAAGGATGCGACATCACTACAAGAAAAGACATAGATATAGCAGCTGGTGGTTCGATTATGAAGAAAACCGAAACTGATGCTTACAAAATTATTGATAATACTGCTTCCCACTCACATGAGTGGCACCAAGAAAAAGACATCATTAGATCATCTAAAGCAGCGAGAGCCGATTCTAGCCATGACTTAGATTCCATTTCAGCAAAGATAGATGCTTTCGAGAGACGAATGGAAAAGATGACTAAGGATATTCATGCTATACGAATTAGTTGTGAGCAGTGTGGAGGACCACATTTGACAAAAGATTGTCTCAGTAATGAATTAACAATGGAACAAAGAGAGAATATTTCATACATAAACCAAAGGCCTGGAAATAATTATCAGAATAATTATCAACCGCCAAGACCGATTTACAATCAAAACCAGAATTATAACCGAAATATTCCATACAACAACCAACAAGGTCCTAGCAATCAACAAGTATCCAATAATACTTATAATCAGCAAAGACCTAATTTTCAAAACAAACCACCACAACAAACCGAAGATAAAAAGCCGAATTTAGAAGATATGATGACGAAGCTAGTTGAAACTCAAACGCAGTTTTTCACATCTCAAAAACAAACCAATGAACAAAATGCTCAAGCATTTAGAAATCAACAAGCTTCTATTCAAAATCTGGAACAAGAAGTAAGTAACCTAGCAAGGTTAATAGGTGAAAGAAAACCGGGAAGTCTACCTAGCGATACAAACGCTAACCCCCGGAATGAAACAGCTAAAGCTATTACCACAAGAAGTGGTACAACACTTAAACCACCTGAAATACCTGTAACTTCTGATGAAACTATTCCTACTCCACAAGAACCAAAACCTGATCAAGATAAGGAAAAAGAACCGGTAGTTGAAAAGGTTAATGAAGATAACACAGTTAAGGATAAACCTTATGTTAAACCATACCAACCACCACTTCCTTATCCGAGTAAAATGAAGAAAGAAAAACTTGAAGCCGAGCAATCCAAATTCTTGGATATGTTTAAACAGATAAATGTAAATCTTCCTTTCATTGATGTGATTTCAGGAATGCCAAGATATGCTAAATTCTTGAAAGATCTAATCACGAATAGAAAGAAAATGGAAGAACTCTCGGCTGTTACTATGAATGCTAATTGTTCAGCAGTGCTGTTGAATAAGATACCAGAAAAACTATCTGATCCAGGAAGTTTCACAATTCCATGTTTTCTGGGTAGTCTTAGTTCAATAGAAGCATTGGCAGACTTAGGTGCTAGTATAAATCTAATGCCGTATTCACTATACGCTAAACTAGACCTTGGAGAATTGAAACCAACCAGAATAAGCATACAACTAGCCGATAGATCAATAAAATATCCTAGAGGGATAATGGAGAACATGCTAGTTAAAGTTGGTACTTTAGTATTTCCAGTAGATTTTGTTGTTTTAGACATGGAAGAAGATTCTCAAGTTCCTCTCATATTAGGAAGACCATTCTTAAACACGGCTAAAGCAATGATAGACGTGTTCGGTAAGAAACTGACCCTAAGTATAGAGGATGAGAGTGTTACCTTTTCAGTTGATAGAGCAATGCAACAACCACAATCTGCAGATGATACATGTTATTATATTAAAACTATAGATGCACATGCAGAATTATTAGAAGAATTTCCAGAATTACAAGGAACAGGAGAATGTTCTTTAGGAGAAGGAAATGAACCAATTGATGAAGCTGAAATGTTAGCTACACTTATAGCTAATGGATATGAACCAACAACAGAAGAAATTCAAATGCTAAAAGAAGAAGACAGATATCGATATAAATCATCGATAGAAGAACCTCCGAAATTAGAGTTAAAGCCACTTCCAAACCATTTGGAATACGCTTATTTACATGGTGAATCTGAATTACCTGTAATAATATCGTCTTCTCTTACTGAAAATGAGAAATCACAACTCATTTCTGTGTTGAAAGCTCATAAACCAGCCATTGCATGGAAGATTCATGATATTAAAGGAATAAGTCCTTCGTATTGCACACATAAAATCCTTATGGAAGAAGGTCATAAAACGTATGTGCAACGCCAACGAAGACTAAATCCTAATATGCAAGATGTAGTTAAGAAAGAGATTATTAAACTGCTAGATGCAGGTTTGATATATCCAATTTCTGATAGTCCATGGGTAAGCCCAGTTCAATGCGTGCCTAAGAAGGGTGGCATGACTGTTATCACAAATGAGAAAAATGAGCTTATTCCTACTAGGACTGTAACAGGATGGCGTGTATGTATTGATTATAGAAAATTAAATGACGCCACCAGAAAAGATCACTTTCCCTTACCTTTCATAGATCAAATGTTGGAAAGATTAGCCGGAAATAGTTACTATTGTTTTCTAGATGGATTTTCCGGATATTTTCAAATTCCAATAGCACCCGAAGATCAAGAGAAAACCACATTCACGTGCCCTTATGGTACTTTTGCTTACAAACGCATGCCATTTGGACTTTGTAACGCCCCTGCAACCTTTCAAAGGTGTATGATGGCGATTTTTCACGACATGATAGAAGAATGCATGGAAGTATTCATGGATGACTTTTCAGTCTTCGGTGATACATTTAAATCATGTCTAGTTAATCTGGAACGAATGCTAATTAGATGCGAAAAATCAAATCTAGTACTTAATTGGGAGAAATGCCATTTCATGGTTAAAGAAGGCATAGTTCTTGGACATAAAATTTCAAAAGAAGGAATTGAAGTGGATAGAGCTAAAGTAGATGTAATTGCTAAACTTCCACATCCCACCAATGTTAGAGGAGTTAGGAGTTTTCTAGGGCATGCCGGTTTTTACCGACGTTTTATAAAAGATTTTTCTAAAATTGCCACTCCTATGAATAAACTCCTAGAAAAGGATGCGCCATTCATCTTTTCAGATGAATGTATCAAATCTTTTAATATTCTTAAAGAAAAACTCACTAATGCGCCGATCATGATAACACCAAATTGGAATCTACCATTTGAACTAATGTGCGATGCAAGTGATTTTGCAATGGGAGCCGTTTTAGGACAAAGGATTGAAAAACGATTTCAACCTATATATTATGCTAGTAAGACATTACAAGGAGCACAAACGAACTATACAACTACTGAAAAAGAACTCCTTGCTATTGTCTTTGCTTTTGACAAATTCCGATCATATCTCGTTCTAGCAAAAACGGTGGTCTATACAGACCATTCTGCTCTTAGATACCTATTTTCAAAACAAGATGCTAAACCAAGATTAATCCGTTGGATCTTACTCTTACAAGAGTTTGATATTGAAATCCGAGATAAAAAAGGAGCAGAAAATCTCGCCGCTGATCATCTTTCTCGTCTTGAAAATCCCGAATTAGAAGTTCTGAAAGAATCGGCCATACAAGACAACTTTCCTGATGAATATCTATTGAAGATAGATTATAAAGAAATCCCATGGTTTGCAGACTATGCAAACTACTTAGTTTGTGGATTCCTTGAAAAAGGATTATCGTACCAAAGACGAAAGAAATTCTTCAGTGATATAAAACACTATTTCTGGGAAGATCCACATCTGTTTAAAAGTTGTCCCGATGGAATAATACGCCGATGTGTATTTGGAGATGAAGCTAGTAAAATTTTAAACCATTGTCACACAGGACCAACAGGAGGGCATTATGGGCCTCAACTAACAGCAAGAAAAGTTTATGAAGCTGGATTCTATTGGCCTACAATTTACAAAGACGCACACCTTCTTTGCAAATCCTGTGATGCATGTCAAAGGGCCGGAAGAATAAGTCAACGTGATGAAATGCCACAAAATGTCATCCAAGTATGTGAAGTATTTGACATTTGGGGTATTGACTTTATGGGTCCATTTCCAAAATCTCATAATAATCTATATATACTCGTAGCCATTGATTATGTATCTAAATGGGCGGAAGCACAAGCTCTCCCAACTAACGATGCACGAGTTGTAGTCAATTTTTTAAAACGTCTTTTTGCAAGGTTTGGAACACCGAAAGCCTTAATAAGTGATCGGGGTACTCATTTCTGTAATAATCAACTTGAGAAAGTTCTTAAAAGATATGGAGTAACTCATAAAATCTCCACCGCATATCATCCACAAACAAGTGGACAAGTTGAAAATACAAACCGAGCTTTAAAACGTATTCTAGAGAAAACCGTAGGATCAAATCCAAAGGAATGGTCAATTAAATTGGAGGATGCACTCTGGGCTTTTAGAACAGCCTACAAAACTCCAATTGGAACCACACCTTTTAGACTTGTGTATGGAAAAGCATGTCATCTTCCAGTAGAAATTGAACACAAAGCATTTTGGGCTTTGAAGACATGTAATCTTGATTTACATGAAGCCGGACGTCTACGATTAAGTCAACTAAACGAATTAGAAGAATTAAGACATGAAGCATACGAAAATTCGTTAATCTATAAAGAAAGAACGAAGAAATGGCATGATAAAAGAATCAGAAGTTCAAAAGAATTCAAAGAAGGAGACAGAGTTCTTCTTTTCAATTCACGATTCAAGCTATTTCCTGGAAAATTGAAATCAAGATGGTCTGGACCATTCATAGTAAAAAGAGTTTTCCCATACGGAACGATAGAATTGATAAATTCAAATGGGATTGAATTTAAAGTTAATGGTCACAGAGTTAAACATTACATACATGGTCCGATGGAAGTCGACAACGAAGTTAATCACAATTTCGACACCACAGCTAACTAAGTGTGGGGAGAATCAAGTCTTTAAAGAATAATATGAATTTCTGTTAGAGTTAGATTGTCTGTTTTCGTGTAGTTCTCGAAAATGGAACACGTATGGTCTTTCCCTAGCAGACCCTAAAGAACTAGTCTTCTCCCCCCATTCTGAATTTTTATTTTTTTTAGGTTTTTACGTAATGAAGACTGCCTGTGAACTAAACCATGGTCTAATGCTACACGCTTTGATCACTAAAAGAAATAATGACATACTACCGAGTGAATTAGTATCAGTAATCAGAGAAAGAATGGACGGAGTTAGAAAAGGATCCAGATGCGAAGATAATAAGTTACAATTTGGTAAAGGAAAATCAAAATCCGCAGCGAAAAGAAGAGCACGACACCTAGAAAAATGTCACAAATGCGGAAAATGGTCACATGGAGGTAAATGTTCAAATAATCAAACCTATTCAAATACCGAATTTGTTACTTTATGCAGAGACGGACCGTTCATATGTTTAGAAGAAAAGACAATGAATGCTCGAGGTTACGCCTATGCAGCCATGGAAGACCAATTAAACCGACTATCTTATGAATATAATAGATCATATAACTAAGAAATCTATTTCACAGGTATGTCTGTACAGTTTTTATTTTTATTTTTATTTTTAACCTTTTGATAATAAACGCTAATTTGTTCGCTAAAAAGTATTAAATTGGTATTAAATAAAATTAGGTTTGGCGACCGAAATTATTGATATCATTCAAAAATTTATTACATCACTGCGAAATTTAACGTTTATTCTTAAGGTATAAATATCTTTAAACAATCAAACCAAAATATTTCAAAAATTCGTCATGAGTTAAATTAGGTCTTGGAACCGAAATTACTTTACCGAAAAGAGGGGCGCATATTTTTGATAATATTTGATTGATTAAAGTGGGATAAAAAGACAAAAAGATTTTTAATTTTATTTTTTTTACCATGTTTTTAAAATTAATATTTAAATCTTAAATTAATATTGTAAACTTTGTAAAAACAATATTTTTAAAATTGTAAATATTTGAAAAATTAATATAAGTTTGGTATGAATTTATGAATTTTTAAATTAAGTTTGGTGTGAATTTTTAATTTTTAAAATATGAAATTTTAATTTTATGCATTTTAAATTTTGAGTTTGGTGTGAATTTTTAATATTAATTTTGAATTTTATATTTAAGTTGTGTGAATTTAAAAACAAAAATTTACTTTATCTCATTAAGTTAAGAATATGATTTTTAAAATTCGTCGTAAGTTGAAGACTAGGTCTCTGAACCGAAATTGCTTTACCCGAGGGAGGGACGAGAACTTTTATTATCATTATTTTTAATCTTATTGATTTAAAGTATGCCAAAAACATTGAAAAAACCCAAAAATCTTAGCTTTTAAAACAATCGCTACAAAAAGACAAATTTTAAAATTTTGTCGAGGGACGGACTAGGACATCGATCCGAAACGACCTCGTCCTAAATAACAAGGGAAACAAAATTTTAAAATTAATTTCTTAATTGTTTTATAAGTTAAAGATTATAAAAAAAAAAAAAAAAAAAAAAAAAAAGTAACTCCGCGACTCGCGGAGTTTTCAGTGAAAACCTCCGCGACTCGCGGAGGGACCAAATTACAGAAAAAAAAAATATAACCAGCTGCACGATCTGTACACACCACACACAAAAACACTGCAATTTTAACAGCGAAAAAACCCCCGAAAACCCACGAAAATCACCCCCAAAAATCTCAAATTTTAACCGTTAATCACCAAATTTTTTGCTAAAATCATGTTGAGAAGGATGATATCTAGGAACTACTCAAGAAAACAGGTACAATTACACCCCAAATCACCTTTAAATCCGAATTTTAGTGTGTTCTTGAGCATATTTTCATAATTTGAATTTTGTTAATTTTTAGTGTAATTAGTGTTAAATTGTTAGTATATTATGCATGTATAACCTAGATTGATGCTTGTTAACATGATTTGAAGCCAAAAACTTCAAAATCTTTAGAATCTAGGGTTTGTGTTCTTGAGCAAATTTGGGGCTTTTTGATATAAACAGGTTATGGCCGATTTTTGTCATGAATTATTGCTAAATTGAGTAGTGTAACATGTCTAGGTAGTTAAATGATCCAAACTTTGAGCCTAACCATGATTTTGAGAATTAAAGTGGACTTTTTCAAGTCCAAAATTCATGAACTTGATTTTGGAAAGATAATGTCATTTGAGACTTGTTTATTTGCTAGTAATGATTATTTTGACATGTTATTTGAGTTGAATGCTTATGAACTTGGCGAAAATTTTCGTATATGCTTATTTGAAAAAGTGTAGATTTGATAAAAATGTGAAAATAAGCTTAAGTTTGATATAAATTGATAATGTCATTGTAATTATTTTGATTGATGATTTTGCTGACACTAATGCATATTTGGATGCACAAAATTTGTGTTTGATGTGTTTTGCAGAATGAAAGGGGTGAATCTTCATCCCAAGCCCGCCATGCTCCTGCTGAGAACTTGGAACAACAGGAGGTAGATAACTACTACAAGCAGGATGTACCTCATCCAGTCATGACCTTTTCAGATATGCACTTGGAACAGTTGCACCCGAACCTGCGATTTGACAGACTTTGGATAGATTATCCAAAATATCAACGGGGATTGCATACTCTTCATTCCAAGGTTGTTGAGGTACCGAGGGTCATAGAATGGGGACCCTTGGAAGCTGTAGAATTGGCCGGGCCAATTAGGGAATTACTGGTACAGAGGTATGGTAATTCTTCTTTCAATGACTGGATATGTTTATTCACCATACGCAGACCTGTATATAAAGTATGGTGTGAAGAGTTGTTATGTAGTATAGAGTTGAATGATCGGGTAGCTAGTTTAACCGATCGTTCTTTTATTAGATTTTTGTTAGGCGGTTCGATGCGCCACATGTCTTTACTGGACATGGCTCAGGCTTTACGTATATATACGCCTGAGGAATTAGCGTCTGCCGATTGTAGAGGATTGATACTAAACGGTAGGAAAATAGATGAGAATTTTGATACACACGGTGTGTGGAGTCAAATGACAAGCCACCACCGTTTCAAAGGGGGAAACTACTCTTATTTGGATATAGATAGAGCCGAATTAAGAGTAATACATAGATTTTTAGCTAATTCGATTACACAAAGGGGTAAAAACAAAGAAAAGGTAAATGAACAAGATTTGTTTTACCATATGTGTATTCGAGACCCACACAGCGCTGTAAGTATTCCATATTGTGTGGGTTATTATTTATCAGCTATGGTTCGAGGGATGCGTCCACATAGCATAATAGGAGGTGGTATTTTTATTAATTTGATTGGTGAATATCTCGGTGTGGATATAAGTCGGGGGGGATTATTAGTAGAAGAGCCGGAACCCCGCGACACTATAGGTTTAAATGTATACCATGGTGCGAAAGTGTTGAAGCGGCGAAATAACGCCGCAGTACGATACAATGGTAGACATCCACAGGTAGAGAGAAACCAAGAACAAGGTAATGTAGGAGGGGGGAACCAGATGCAAGAAATGCAAAGGTTTATAGCTTCTCAGGAATACGAAAATGCTAGACAGAGAGCATTTGAAGATTGGCAAGTTCATCAGAACCAGATCATAGCGCATTGCCAACACATAGGTAGAAACTATATTCCTACACCGAAACCCGTCTTCCCTCCTTGGTCGATAGAGATGCAGCCACCATATCCTACGTATGACCCTGCCGAAGCATTCTATAGCACTTATGGTTATGCGTGGAACCCCTATTGGTACCAATATCATCCTTAGTTTACTTATTTTTTTTTTTTTTTTTTTTTTTTTTTATTATTTTGTAATTTGTAATTATTGATATATTTAATATTTTTGTTAATATTGTAATCATTTTTATAATTTCTAACTTTTATTCTTAGATTTTAATAATTTTTGAATGTGGGGTAATAAACCAAACTTCAAAAATATGTATATATGTTTGCAGTTTATCTTATGTACACAACAGGGTAAAACAACGCATTTTCAAAGACTGGCATTAAGTTCAGCAAAAGCAACTAATTTTGACGACAATGATGCAAAATGTATGTGAAATAACAACAAGACGGAATGAACAAATGACGTGCACCATTTATCATTCAGCAAACAAACGCCAATATATTTGGAAACTTTGGTAAAAATTTAATCATTTTCACACAAATCACCCTCAATAATTTAAATTGTTACTGATTTCTTGCAAATGAGGGCATTGCAAGATCTTAAGTGTGGGAAGGGGTTAAATTCTTTCGGATTTTAAAACTTTTACTTTATACACTTGGTTACCATTAAAAATACTAGTAAAGCAGTAGTTGTATTAGAATCTAGTGCTCTCTGATAATAAAGAACAGCCCTGGTCTTATATACTGACTACCCAATTCTAGTAAAATTTTTAAAAATTTTCAAATAAATGAATTCAAAATCATGTTTAAACATATTTATGAACGATAAAACTAGGTTTTAACACCGAAATTATTGTTACCTCGGAAAGGAGATAAATTGAGAAACAAACTAAAATGTTAAAATTCATTTAAAATGGAATAGAGGACGATAAAAAGAAATAAAAAGCCAAGTGTGGGAAAATTTACCAAGTTATTTTAAACATATGCCACATATATTTGTAACAAATAACTGAAAATACTTTTGCTTTGGACTAAACTAAACTGTTTTACCCAATGAAAGAAAAGAAGAGATGGATCTACACGATGAATCAATTCCATCATTAAAAGGAAGTAAAGTCTTCCGAAAAAGACACGCGCTTCTTGATTTAGGTCATGAAGTTGTCGTCCAGACCAGCTGTAGGTTGACGAAAAATCTAGAAAAGTCATCACTAAAATCAGCAGGAAATCCACGGACCTCAGCATTAAACAGGGTCGCCAAGTGGTCAGATTTATCCTAACCATGAGAAGGATTTATCTCGTACAATGGGGAGGCACCGTGCAAATTAGCTGGATAAGACTAATGAATCAGATCCCCAGAAAGGATAATCTCCTTAAAGATTAAAAATCAGCTTTTAAGCCTGATATTACTCAATCCTTGAGATTGACCTTAAAGATTGAGAATTACAAACTCATGGAATTCAATGATATCTAAACTCGAGCTTAAACGAGAAAATATTTTGATCAAAAATACAAACCGATTTGTTTTCTGAAAACCCTATTTTCAATGCGTTCATTACCATTGAACGTAAAATCCTAGGAATTCACCTAGAATTCATTAGGTCACCTGAACCAAATCGGGTGTCAACCGTAAGAACGGTGGTTGCATAACATGGTCAAAGACAGGACTTTGTGCCAAACCGAAAAATTATAAGGGTGAGCTTTACTATTGCTCCTACCAAGAATAGTAATTGCGTCCGACACGTTATAGACCATAATCAAAAGCATGTCACGGGACATTGCCTTAAACAGTTGCTTGTTCAACGCTTTCCTTTACAACCGGACGGTAGTTTGCCGAAAGGTAATATACGGGACAAGTAAACTGGACGTGTTGCTTTCCAAATACAAGGTTAGCAAGTGGGTGACACAAAACCGCAAGTTTTGAGCTAAAATTTTCAAATCTGAAACCCACCAAACCCACAAAAATATTTTGCAAACACCGGTAAAGGGTTATTCCGGAAAACTTATCTAGGGTAAAAACTAGATTTAATTTTCAAAAGATCAAATGTTTTCATAAAGATCCAATTTCCTTAATGGATCTAAATTTTTATAGTCATGTGGGACTGTAAACCATATCGTTACTACCATTGTTTATACCGCCGTATAGAAATCACTGATGTACAAAGTGTGAAGAATAAAAAAGTGATTCTAGTATTTCAAGACGATATTGCTTGAGGACAAGCAACGCTCAAGTGTGGGAATATTTGATAATGCTAAAAACGAACATATATTTCATAGCATTATTCCTCAAGAAAGACAAGCTTTTAGTTGCAATTGTTCTATTTACAAGTGATATTCGTTTAAATAATAAAAGGTGAAGACAAAAGACAGATTCGACGATTTGAAGACGCAAACGACCAAAAAGCTCAAAAGAACAAAAGACAATCAAAAAGGTTCCAATTATTGATAAGAAACGTCTCGAAATCACAAGAGTACAAGATTCAAAACGCAAAGTACAAGATATTAAATTATACGCGAGGACGTTCGAAAATCCGGAACCGGGACTAGAGTCAACTCTTAACGCTCGACGCAACGGACTAAAAATTACAAGTTAACTATGTATATAAATATAATATAATATATAATTAATTATATTAATTATATATATATTATATATATATATAAAAAACTGTCGGCAGCCAGAAACTCCAAGGGTATGAATTGAAAATACCTCTCCGCGACTCGCGGAGTTTGAAGGGCTTTTTGCCGCGAGTCGCGGAGCCCCAAATTTCATTTCTGGCTATAAAGCCAACCGAATTCTGATCGAATTAATCATCATTTTTTTCTTCTCATTCATACGAAGTAATATATATTTATATTTATAATTTATATTTTAATTTTAATAATAAGGGTATGTTAGCGAATGTTGTAAGGGTGTAAGTCGAAATTCTGTCCGTGTAACGCTACGCTATTTTTAATCATTGTAAGTTATGTTCAACCTTTTTATATTAATGTCTCGTAGCTAAGTTATTATTATGCTTGTTTAAAACGAAGTAATCATGATGTTGGGCTAATTACTAAAATTGGGTAATTGGGCTTTGTACCATAATTGGGGTTTGGACAAAAGAACGACACTTGTGGAAACTAGGCTATGGGCTATTAATGGGCTTTATATTTGTTTAACTAAATGAAAGTTTGTTAATGTTAATATAAAGATTTACAATTGGGCGTCCCTATAATTTACCATATACACTCGATCGGACACGATGGGCGGGGTATTTATATGTACGAATAATCGTTCATTTAACCGGACACGGGAATGGATTAATAGCCACTAGAATAATCAAAACAGGGGTGAAATTACATTCAAGGGTAATTGGTGTAATTGTTAACAAAGTAGTAAAACCTTGGTTTACACGCAGTCGATAACCTGGTGTATTCATTAAACAAAGTATTAAAACCTTGTTACAATTCGAATCCCCAATTAGTTGGAATATTTATCTTCGGGTATAATAATAATTTGACAAGGACACTTGCAATTTATATTTATGACTGATGGACTGTTATGGACAAAAACCAGACGGACATATTGAATAATCCAGGACAAAGAACAATTAACCCATGGGCATAAAACTAAAATCAACACGTCAAACATCATGATTACGGAAGTTTAAATAAGCATAATTCTTTTATTTCATATTTAATTTCCTTTATTTTATATTTAATTGCACTTCTAATTATCGCACTTTTATTTATTGTTATTTTATTTAATCGCACTTTTAATTATCGTACCTTTTAATTATCGCAATTTTATTTTATCGCATTTTTATTCGCAATTTCATTATCGTTATTTACTTTACGCTTTAATTTAAGTCTTGTATTTATTTTATATTTTACATTAGGTTTTAACTGCGACTAAAGTTTTAAAATCGACAAACCGGTCATTAAACGGTAAAAACCCCCCTTTATAATAATAATATCACTTATATATATATTTGTATTTTTATAAAAGTAAACTAATATAGCGTTGAGCTTTGTTTAAAGATTTCCCTGTGGAACGAACCGGACTTACTAAAAACTACACTACTGTACGATTAGGTACACTGCCTATAAGTGTTGTAGCAAGGTTTAAGTATATCCATTCTATAAATAAATAAATATCTTGTGTAAAATTGTATCGTATTTAATAGTATTTTCCTAGTAAAATATAAGCTATTTTGTATACACCTCGTTCGACACCACAAATCGATCCTAGGAACTTTTGAAATTGTCAATTGAACCATAAACATAAACTAGGTTTCGAATTTCTTGATGAACAATTGGGATGACTTTTTAAAACCAAACGTTTGACTCGAAAATTCGGAATGATACAGCGGAATTGAAATCTAGTATTTTACATATAGTTTAAACAAAAGGTTTCTAACAACACTACACTTACAGATTTTGCAATTTCATTCGAAATTAAATTTTGTATAAAAAGTGAATGATACAGAGGTTGTCGAGCTGTGATATGAAAAAGAAAAAAAAATAAGATAGAATAATTGTGTAGTTGTATTCAATCGATTACAGAGAGCAGATAATATCATATTTCAGTCGACCATTCTAAACAGATCAAACAAAAAAATTAAAGGCAGAAAGTGAAAGTTAACAAACTCTGTACAAATGATTCTCATTAGATATCCCACGTAATTATTTTATTTATATATAATATAATTGTATTTATATTTAATATTAGTAATAGATATAAAAAAATAAGAATTCATAATAATAATATTTAATAATATTTAAGTTACCACTAATTTATAATTTTATTTATTTTCATAATAACATTTATATTTAGTGTCTTTATTTTGATACTCATATCTTTGACATTATATTTATAATAATAATAATAGTAATAGTTTACGATAATAATAATAATAATAATAATTGTTAATGATAATGGTAAAAATAGTACCTAACAATAATACTAATATTACTCATATTAACTAAAATTAAAATTCTACTACTAGATTATAGTAACAATGATATTAATAATGATAATATTCATGATGCTATTATAATAACTATTTATATTATTATTGATAATCATAACATTGGTAATAATAATAAAATATCAATCAAGTTTTCATATTCGTATTTTATATTTATAGTACTATCTTCGATGTTAATATAGAATATAATAATATTACTATATCATTTATTTTTAACTTAAAATTTCTATTTAATATATTGAAATTATATATTTTTAACTATGTGGTATATAATAACATATCTTCAATGTTTAATATTTATTCATTTTATATACAAATTACAATATACCTATGATATTAGTTATGCTTAAAAATTGCATAACTTTATATGTGTGTATATATATATATATATATATATATATATATATATATATATATATATATATATATATATGTATGTACACATTTATTTACAAACAATTGTTCGTGAATTGTCGAGAGCAGTCGAAGGTCAATTGAATATATGAACAAGTTCAAACTTTTTGAGACTCAACCTTACAGACTTTGCTTATCGTATCGAGATCATGTAAAGATTAAGTTTAAATTTGGTCGGAAATTCTAGGGTCATCACAATAAACCTATACTTTTTCTGTTTAGTTTCATAAAGTTAAGTTCAATATGAAACCGTAGCCGGTTAAATCACTCAAAACGGATTTGAAACGAAGAAATGACGGGTAAAACAAAATTGGTAAAAACTACTCATTTTAGCTACGTGAAAATTTGTAAGAAATCTATTCCAACCATAACTTAATCAACTTATATTGTATATTATGTAATCTTGAGATACCATAGACACGTATACGATGTTTCGACCTATCATGTCGACCCATCTATATATATATTGCGGAACAACCATAGACACTCTATATGCAAATGTTGGAGTTAGCTATACAGGGTTGAGGTTGATTCCAAAATATATATATAGTTTAAGTTGTGATCAATACTGAGATATGTATACACTGGGTCGTGGATTGATTCAAGATATATATTAAGTTATTCATGTACGACAAATTATGGACGACTAACATTGGACTGCTAACTGGACAACTAAAAATCATCAACACGTAATAAAGAAAATATTGTGAATATATTTTGATCATATTTTAATATATGTATATATTGTTATAGGTTCATAAATCAACGCGTGGCCAAGTCTAATTCTCGAAGAATTAGTAATCTGTGAAAGTGAGTTATAGTCCCATTTTTACTATCTAAATTATTTTGGGATGAGAATACATGCAAATTTATAAATGTTTTACAAAATAAGCACAAGTTCATGAAACTACATTCTACGACTGTTTTGTTATACCGGATATCTGTACTTATTATTATTATGCTTGGTAACCTAAGAATTAGTGAAAAACACTAATTAACGTGAATCCTAAAGGTAGATCTACGGGCCCCAACCACCCCCATTTTCGAATAGTGGAAATGCTTTAGTACTTCGAAGGGTTCTTGTCATACATTTGAATAGTGGAATGTATGATGCCAGATATCTTAAGGGCTCTATGTTAAGGTCGGTTACCAGGCGACTCATCGTATGAATGATTTTTGCAGTTGTAATGATCCTGCGCATTTGATTAAATGAAATCTTGTGGCTTATTAAATGTTATGATTATTATTTAGAAATTAAACCTATGACTCACCAACATTTTTTTGTTGACGTTTTAAGCATGTTTATTCTCAGGTGAATATTAAAAATGCTTCCGCTGTCGTATGCCAACCCAAGGTCAAGATTTGGAGTCGGCATAATTGATTATATTGTTTAAACTTGCATTCGGAGTATTTGTTATAATATATTTGATCATATTGTAATGGGATGTGTAAAAACTTATTTATTTGAGGAGATTGTCTTTGATAGACAATCTAAATTATGTCATTAAGACCTTTATTCAATAATAAAGGTTATGGTTGATTTTAAAAACGAATGCAAGATTTGAAAAACGTCTCATATAGAGGTCAAAACCTCGCAAAGAAATCAATTAATATGAAACGTTTATAATTTATATGAACGGGGCATTTCAGTTGGTATCCAAGCGTTGGTTTTAGAGAATCAGAAATTTTTTCATTAGTGTATCTAACTGATTTTTGATGCATTAGTGAGTCTGGACTTCGACCGTAATTATTTTAAAAATGATTGCTTAATATAATTGTTGGAAACATAAGATTATTAACATATAAATATTATAAGCTATATCATTCTCTTAACATGCCTGCTATTATGTGATAGATGACTTCATCTGATCATATAAGCATCTCTAGTGATTCAGATTTCATTTACTTATCAAGTGATTCAGAGGCTGAGTCAAAGCGTACGACTTATGAACCAACGGAAAAGTTAACTTTTGGTGCTACCATTAAAGTGGAAAATTGTTGAGAAAATTGGGAAGATTCACAATTGCCAGTAGAGGTTCCAGAAGAGGATCCAGAAGAAGATCCCAAAGAGGAACCCGAAGAAGTTGTGGAAATTACCGAACCACAACGTGATTTGGGAAAATCTTTGGCTGTTATACCCGATCCCAAACCCGATGAACCTATTATGACCCAAAATGTTTGTGATCATCCACCTGAACCACCTAAGAGACCAGTTTATAAAATGACCGCTCATATAACGACTGTTGGTTTTGCCCGAAAACAATTAGCCGAAAGAACCAATTGGGAGGAATTGAAAAAAGAACTATCCAAACGAAAATCCAAACGTTTGGCCGAGAAAGAAACAACGTCAACATCTAAGAAATCTCGCCGTTCTTGAACCTTAGGCAGCTATCCTATATTCCATTCATTGTATAATATGTATTATATTGTGTGTTTAAGTTTCTAAGAAAATCCGCAATGTAATTTTCCTTATGATTGTATAATAATAAGAATAAGCATGGAAGGTTTATTATTATTATTACAACTTATTATTATGTAGTAACGTAATAATTTACCATAGTTTTTCATATTAGAATTTTAGTAGTTAATTTGTGTGTTAGCTGCTAAGTATGAACATTATTATAGTTATAAAACGCTAATATGAAGAAAAAGCTTTTATAATAATAAGTTCATATTAAGCTACAAAATACTTTTTGGCTACTTCTAAAATTCTATATGATTAACTCAGTCGGCTATTTTTGAAGGAAATGGCTCCTCCAGCTACTAGACAACAACAATTGAACACAGAAGAACTTCAAGCTTTCGCTGCAAATATGGCTGTAGTGGTGAATGCAATGAACAACAATAACCAATCGGGTTCCAGCAGTGGAGGAAACAATGGCAACCGGGTAGGATGTTCCTACAAAGCTTTTATGGCCTGCAAACCCAATGAGTTTGAAGGAACTGAAGGACCCGTTGGACTAAAGTGGTGGACAGAGAAGGTTGAAGCCGTGTTCTCAATCAGCAACTGCGCAGAAGAGGATAAAGTTAAATATGCCACACATACTTTCAGGGGTACTGCTTTGACATGGTGGAATACCTACATGGATTACGTAGGACAGAATACCGCCTACGCACTTCCATGGCCCGCTTTCAAGCACATGATGACGGAAGAGTACCATCCCAGAACCAAAATCAACAAGCTCAAGACAGAGCTTAAAGCACTGACAACCCAAGGGTTAGATGTCACTACCTACGAGCGACGTTTCAATGAACTGGCTTTAATGTGTCCTGGAGCATTTGAGGACGAAGAAGCAAAAATTGAAGCATTCATAAAAGGGTTGTCGGAACGAATCCAAGAGCATGTAGGTGCTAACGATCCTGCAACAATGCAGAAAGCGAGCCGTATAGCCCACAAATTGATAGGCCAAATTACAGGAAGGATAAAGAAAGAAGCGGCCGAGGAGGCTATAATGAAACATGTAAAAAGAAAGTGGGAGGAAACAGTGATCAGGGTCACCAGTATAACAACAACAATCAAAACAACAACTACAACAACAGTCGCAACCACCCCAACAATAACAATAATCGCAACAACAACCGCAACAATCACCGCAACAACCATCCCAATAATAATGACAACAACAACAATCCCAATCACAACAATAACAACAACAAACGACTCAACAACAATAACCCTAACAACAACAACAACAACAACAACAACGATAACAAAAGGCAAAGAACTATATGCCCCAGATGTGATACGTTTCATCCGGAATGGTTTTGTAGAGAATTATGTACCAAGTGTAATAGGAATGGCCATATTGCGGCAAAGTGTGAAGTCTACGGACCAAATAGAAACAAAGGAGTAAATAATGCCAGAACAAATAATAACCGCGTTGTTTGCTATGGATGTGGAAAACCGGGCCATACCATAAACCAGTGCAGGAATGGAAATAGGCAAGGCCGTGAGAGAGCCTTCAACATTAATGGGGAGAAAGCACATGAAGACCCGGAGCTTGTTACGGGTACGTTTCTTATCAACAATACACCTGCTTATATTTTATTTGATTCGGGTGCCGATAGAAGTTATATGAGTAGAGAATTTTGTGCCAAATTAAATTGCCCGTTAACGCCTTTGGATAAAAAGTGTATAGTTGAAGTAGCAAACGGTAAACTAATTAAGGTTGATAAAATTTGCCGAAATCGAAAAATTAGTTTAGTTAGCGAAACGTTTGCAATTGATTTGATACCGGTGGAATTGGGAAGCTTCAACGTAATTATTGGAATGGACTGGATGTCCAAGGTGAAAGCCGAAGTTGTTTGTCATGAGAAGGCGATTCGCATTCCGAGAGAAAACGGGTTACCCTTAATGGTGTACGGAGAAAAGGGTAATGCCAAATTAAATCTTATTAGTAGTTTGAAGGCGCGCAAACTAATAAGAAAAGGTTGCTATGCCATACTAGCACACATCGAGAAGGTTGAAAAAGAAGAAAAGAAAATCGATGACGTTTTTGTTGCAAGAGAATTTCCTGAGGTGTTTTCGGACGAATTACCGGGACTACCTCCACACCGATCCGTTGAATTTCAAATAGATCTTGTACCAGGAGCCGCACCAATAGCTCGTACTCCATATAGACTTGCGCCCACCGAAATGAAAGAGTTACAAAGTCAGCTACAAGAATTATTTGAACGTGGTTTTATCCGACCGAGTACGTCACCATGGGGAGCTCCAATTTTGTTCGTTAAAAAGAAAGATGGGTCTTTTCGCATGTGTATCGATTACCGTGAGCTGAACAAAGTAACCATAAAAAACCGATACCCTTTACCCCGAATTGACGACCTATTTGATCAACTCCAAGGTTCGAGCGTATACTCCAAAATCGACTTAAGGTCGGGTTATCATCAACTGAGGGTTAAAGAAGCCGATATACCAAAAACAACCTTCAGAACTCGTTATGGCCATTACGAATTCATGGTTATACCATTCGGTCTAACCAATGCACTCGCAGTTTTCATGGACCTCATGCACCGAGTATGTAGTCCATATTTAGATAAGTTTGTTATTGTCTTTATTGATGATATCCTTATTTATTCGAAGAATAACCAAGAACACGAACAACACTTGAGACTTGTGTTAGAGTTGTTAAGAAAAGAGCAACTTTATGCTAAGTTCTCTAAATGTGCTTTTTGGTGAAATGAAGTACAATTTCTTGGTCACGTAGTCAGTAGTAATGGAATCAAAATTGATCCCGCCAAGATCGAATCCATCAAAAATTGGGAAACCCCAAAAACTCCAACGCAAATACGTCACTTTTTGGGTTTAGCTGGTTATTATAGGAGATTTATTCAAGATTTCTCCCGAATAGCCAAACCTTTAACTTCCTTGACCCATAAGAGGAAGAAGTGTGAATGGACTTCCGAACAAGAGGGTGCCTTCCAATTGTTGAAAAAGAAGTTGACTACGGCACCTATTTTATCGTTACCTGACGAAATGGAAGATTTTGTTATCTACTGCGACGCATCAAGAATGGATTTTGGGTGTGTTCTTATGCAACGGAAGAAGGTGATTGCATATGCTTCTCGACAACTCAAAATTCATGAACAAAACTACACCACACACGATCTGGAATTGGGCACCGTTGTTTTTGCATTAAAGATGTGGAGGCATTATCTATATGGGGTCAAGTTTATCGTATACACCGATCACAAGAGTCTTCAACATATTTTAAATTAAAAGCAACTAAACATAAGGCAGCGTAGATGGGTTGAGCTGCTAAATGATTATGATTGTGAAATCCGTTACCACCCGGGGAAAACAAATATGGTAGCCGATGCCTTGAGTCGAAAAGAAAGAGAACATATTCGAGTAAAAGCTATGAACATGATTATTCATACTAATCTTACTACTCGAATAAAAGAGGCACAACAGGAGGTTTTGAAGGAAGGAATTTTTGGAAGGGAAATACCCAAAGGATTAGAAAAATAGCTTAATATTTGGAAAGACGGAACCAGGTATTTAGCTGAAAGAATTTGGGTACCAAAGAATGGGGATTTGAGAAAAGTGGTACTAGATGAAGCACATAAAACCAGATGTACCAAGACCTCAAGAGAAACTTTTGGTGGCCAGGAATGAAGGCCGATATAACCACATATGTAGGAGCATGTTTGACTTGTTCTAAAGTCAAAGCTGAGCATCAGAAACCATCGAGTCTACTCCAACAACCTGAAATCCCAGAATGGAAATGGGAAAAAATTACCATGGATTTCATTGCTAAGTTACCAAGAACCGCAGGTGGTTATGATATGATTTGGGTAATAGTCGATCGTCTTACTAAGTCAGCACACTTTCTGCCAATAAAAGAAGAGGATGATATAGAGAAATTAGCACGATTATACCTGAAAGAAGTTGTTTCTAGACATGGTATACCAATCTCTATTATCTCTGATCGTGATAGCAGATTTACTTCCAGATTCTGGCAGGCATTACACGAAGCGTTGGGAACTCGTCTAGATTTAAGTACTGCCTATCATCAACAAACTGATGGGCAGAGTGAAAGGACGATTCAGATACTCGAAGACATGCTACGAGCATGTGTTATTGATTTTGGAAGCAGTTGGGATCGACATCTACCGTTAGCTGAGTTTTCCTACAACAACAGCTACCATTCTAGTATTGAGGCGGCACCATTCGAGGCACTTTATGGGAGGAAGTGCAGGTCTCCGATTTGTTGGAGTGATGTGGGGGAAAAACATATTACAGGTCCGAAAATTATCCAGGAAACTATCGACAAGGTCATTCAGATTCAGCAACGATTGAAAACAGCCCGGAGTTGGCAAAAGAGCTACGCGGATGTTAGAAGGAAACCTTTAGAATTTGAGGAGGGTGATATGGTTATTCTTAAGGTATCACCTTAGAAAGGAGTTATTCATTTTGGAAAGCAAGGGAGCCCAAGATACATTGGGCCATTCAAGATTGAAAAACGTATTGGGCCAGTAGCCTATCGACTTGAGCTACCTCCACAATTAGAAAAGATTCATAACACCTTTCATGTTTCAAACATGAAGAAATTCCTAGCTACCGAAGATCTCATTATTCCTTTAGACGAGATTAAAATTGACGAGAAACTAAATTTCGTCGAAGAACCCGTCGAAATTATGGATCGTGAGGTCAAACGACTCAAACAAAGTAAGATACCAATCGTTAAGGTTCGGTGGAATGCTCGTAGAGGACCTGAATTCACTTGGGAATGAGAAGACCAAATGAAGCAGAAGTATCCACATCTGTTTACCGATATCGCACGTTAACTAGGTACTATTCCAAATTTCGGGACGAAATTAAATTTAACGGGTGTATAATGTAACGACCCGGATTAATATTTACATAATTAAATGTTTCCAACATGTTAAGCAATCAAACTCATTAAGACTTGGTTATTTGGAATGAATTTTATACAAACGTTTGGACACCCAGTCTGTCTGACGATTCACGAACGTCATATATCGTAATAATTAATTAAAGGAATATATATTTGGATATATATATTTATGATTTGATTAAATGATATTTAAGTATCTCATTAAGTATAATAACAATGAGTTATATATATATAAGATGAGACTACTAACTTAAAGACTTCGAAACAATATACATATATGTAACGATTATCGTTGTAATAGTATTTCACACATATATATATATATATGATATTAGATATGATAATACACCATGTTAACATGTTAACATAACAATTTAACATCTCATTTAAGTGTAATAACAATGGGTCAATTATATTTAACAAGATCGTTAACCTAAAGGTTTCGAAACAACACTTACATGTAATGACTAACGATGACTTAACGACTCAGTTAAATATATATACATGTAATGTATTATGATGTATTTATACACTTTTGAAAGACTTCAAGACACATATCAAAGTACTTCTAGTTAACAAAAATGCTTACAATTACATTCTCATTCATTTTATCAAAAATTCTACTCGTACATGTATGGTATTGTACTCGTATAATACGCAGCTTCTAGATGTATTTACTATTCATCTACACTAATAAAAATCTGCTCCTTAGCAGCCTTAAATGATTAAGGATCATGTGGGAACCATCATTTGTCAACTTGCATAAATTATTTAGCAAGAAAACAAACTTAAGTATTTTTTTTTTCTTTATAAAATATAAAAAAAACGTATTCATGAATGCACACAATTTCTTCACTCCATTTTCTCATACTTACACTCCAATTTCTCTCTCAAAATACTCCTAACATCATACTTGATCATCTCCAAGCATTTTTACCATCTTTTAGCTTCAATTACAAGCTTTAATCATCATAAAAACAACCATCTTTCAAGAACACTTCAAGAATCATATCAAGTCTTCATGACTACTTCCAAGCTTTCTAATTCATTCCAACTCATCATCTAAGATCAAGAAACCTTGGTTATTTACAGTAGGTTATCTTTCTTATTCAAGGTAATATTCATATACAAACTTTGATTCAATTTCTATAACTATAACAATCTTATTTGAAGTGAAAATCTTACTTGAACTTGTTTTCGTGTCATGATTCTACTTCAAGAACTTTCAAGCCATCCAAGGATCCTTTGAAGCTAGATCTATTTTTTTCATTTCCAGTAGGTTTATCCAGAAAACTTGAGGTAGTAATGATATTCATAACATCATTCGATTCATCCATATAAAACTATCTTATTCGAAGAGCTAAACTTGTAATCACTAGAACATAGTTTAGTTAATTCTAAACTTGTTCGCAAACAAAGTTAATTCTTCTAAATTAACTTTTAAAATCAATTAAACACATGTTCTATATCTATATGATATGCTAACTTAATGATTTAAAACCAGTAAACACGAAGAACACCATAAAACCGGATATACACCGTCGTAGTACAACCGGGGGCTGTTTTGGTTTGGATAATTAACAACTATGAAAAACTTTGATTTAAAAGCTATACTTCTGGGAAAATGATTTTTCTTATGAATATGAAACTATATTCAAAAATCATGGTTAAACTCAAAGTGAAAGTATGTTTTTCAAAATAGTCATCAAGATGTCGTTCTTTCAACGGAAATGACTACCTCTTTCAAAAATGACTTGTTACTTATATTTTTGTTTATAAACCTATACTTTTTCTATTTAGTTTCATAAAGTTAAGTTCAATATGAAACTGTGGTCACTTAAATCACTCAAAACGGATTTGAAACGAAGAAATGACGGGTAAAACAAAATTGGTAAAAACTACTCATTTTAGCTACGTGAAAATTTGTAAGAAATCTATTCCAACCATAACTTAATCAACTTATATTGTATATTATGTAATCTTGAGATACCATAGACACGTATACGATGTTTCGACCTATCATGTCGACCCATCTATATATATATTGCGGAACAACCATAGACACTCTATATGCAAATGTTGGAGTTAGCTATACAGGGTTGAGGTTGATTCCAAAATATATATATATATAGTTTAAGTTGTGATCAATACTGAGATATGTATACACTGGGTCGTGGATTGATTCAAGATATATATTAAGTTATTCATGTACGACAAATTATGGACGACTAACATTGGACTGCTAACTGGACAACTAAAAATCATCAACACGTAATAAAGAAAATATTGTGAATATATTTTAATCATATTTTAATATATGTATATATTGTTATAGGTTCATAAATCAACGCGTGGCCAAGTCTAATTCTCGAAGAATTAGTAATATGTGAAAGTGAGTTATAGTCCCATTTTTACTATCTAAATTATTTTGGGATGAGAATACATGCAAATTTATAAATGTTTTACAAAATAAGCACAAGTTCATGAAACTACATTCTACGACTGTTTTGTTATACCAGATATCTGTACTTATTATTATAATGCTTGGTAACCTAAGAATTAGTGAAAAACACTATTTGACGCGAATCCTAAAGGTAGATCTACGGGCACCAACCACCCCCATTTTCGAATAGTGGAAATTCTTTAGTACTTCGAAGGGTTCTTGTCATACATTTGAATAGTGGAATGTATGAAGCCAGATATCTTAAGCGCTCTATGTTAAGGTCGGTTACCAGGCGACTCATCGTATGAATGATTTTTGCAGTTGTAATGATCCTGCGCATTTTATTAAATGAAATCTTGTGGCTTATTAAATGTTATGATTATTATTTAGAAATTAAACCTATGACTCACCAACATTTTTTTGTTGACGTTTTAAGCATGTTTATTCTCAGGTGAATATTAAAAATGCTTCCGCTGTCGTATGCCAACCCAAGGTCAAGATTTGGAGTCGGCATAATTGATTATATTGTTTAAACTTGCATTCGGAGTATTTGTTGTAACATATTTGATCATATTGTAATGGGATGTGTAAAAACTTATTTATTTGAGGAGATTGTCTTTGATAGACAATCTAAATTATGTCATTAAGACCTTTATTCAATAATAAAGGTTATGGTTGTTTTTAAAAACGAATGCAAGATTTGAAAAACGTCTCATATAGAGGTCAAAACCTCGCAAAGAAACCAATTAATATGAAACGTTTAAAATTTATATGAACGGGGCATTTCTTGAAGAAGCATAGAAAGGCAATTTTATTTATTTGCCAAAAATACATGACTACAAACTTTATTTCTAGAATTCGAATTACACTTTAATGCATTATTATTCCTAAGAGATTTTATGTGACGATCGCTCCATATCCATATGGACAATACGTCATTCATTGATTTCATCGCGAGGTATTTTACCTCTATATGATACGTTTTGTAAACATTGCATTCTTTTGAAAAGGCACACCATAAATGAATATTTAAATCAAAGGTTTTCGACATCTGATGATTTCTACATATAGACAATCTCCGTAAATAATAGTTTACAATAGTACTTCCGTTGACAATGCAGTAAAAATAAGATACATGGTGATGATTTGGTGAATGCAACGTTTCCTTGAAAAATATGCCATGTACGACTCCATGCACATAGCTTGTCTAACATATAAGCAACCAGTGGAAGACTTCTGCGAAACCTGAGAATAAACATGCTAACAAGTGTCAACACAAAGGTTGGTGAGTTCATAGTTTTAGTGTTTCGCATAATCTGTATATAAAGGTGCTTCACAAGATTTCAGTTGTTTCATCCAGAAACGTTTATCAAAATATTCTACGAAATTGAGCACCCTGGTAACTAAACTTAACGTATATATAATTTGTACCCTTTGTATAATCATCTTAATAATACACGCAAACCAACGTGTATGCTTCTCAAATAGCATACGTCCGTTAAAAGGCTAGTGCTCTAGCTCAAACGGGGATATCAAGCCCTATGGATCCATATACTACTACTCGCGCCCACCAATTCTTATAACTGGCAGTTACTAGTTACCAAAGCTAAGGGATTTTCGGTTTAACCTCAGTGTAGAATTTAGTATGTACTTGTATCCATTGCGTTTAAAATAAAGTGCATGTATTCTCAGCCAAAAAATATAGATTTTAAAAGCAATTAAAAAGGGAGCAAATGAAACTCACCTTAGCAGCATATAAAGTCGTTCACCAAAATGTGACTGAAACTCGGATTACCAAATAACCGTAGATCTCAACCTAGAGAACATATATTGGTCAATAAATGTCTATCAAGCTAGGTCAGGTCATAGTGTATCACAATCCTAATGCTCGAGATCGACATACAAAAGTTATCAACAGTCATTTTAAAAGGTCAATTTTAACAATAGTTCAACAAAACGAGACGTACCTTATATAAGGATTCATTTACTCGGTTGGTAATATTCAAAAATCCAATTTATCAATCTTACAAACAAGTTATTGAAATATTAATTGCGGATTCAAAAGCAATTTCAATTAACGTTAATCATAATTCAGTTGACCATATCTTTTGATTCGTTCATCGAAATTAAGCGATTTCTAAATGAAAAGTTATTGATTTTTCGCAAGCTTTCAAAAAACATGCATATCATATACCTTTTATCATTAATATATGTATTTAATTAGTGATTCATCATAAACTGTTTAACGACGAAATTTAGCATACAAGCATGCATAAACATATATACTCGAGCACTTGTTAGGGATGACTATTAATATATAAAAGATAAGATATGAATGCTTACGTATCAATATTGTGATTTATTATTGCAGGAAAGTACGTAGACGCAACGAAGATGATAAACACTAGGTTTGACTTGCGAACAGTACCCATGAACATTACCCATAACATCCATAGCTGTAACCCATAATTTCCTTAGCTTTATCCCGTATGAAAACCCATTTTGAAAGTGACACACTCATGACCTCGTCGTAGTATTTTATGTATAATACTAATTATAACAATATTTAAAAATACTAATAATAATAATAAGATTAATAATAATAATATTAATATTAATAATAATAATAATAATAATAATAATAATAATAATAATAATAATAATAATTATAATAATAATTATAATAATAATTAAATAACATAAATACGGAGTAATATATGATCAGAAGAGGAAATGTGCCATAAATGAACCAAAACGTCGAAATTTATAGACTTTGGCCTGTCCCCCTTAGCCATGCGATCGCATGGAATTTGTGAGGGGAAACCATGCGATCGCATGGTCCCTTTTTACAGGTCACTTTCATTTGTTTTTATCTTCTTCGACATATTTAAATATATTATATATAATATATATAATTTAAATTAATTAATTATATATTATATTATATTCTCGTGTATAGGTGACTTGTAATTTTTATTCCGATAAGTCGTACGTCGTCACTCGACTTATGTCCCGGTTCCGGTTTTTCGAGTGTCCCTTCGTACGCTGAGAAAACTTGTAATTTACATTTTGGGACACGTACCTTAGTCAAAATATAGCCTTAAATTATCCCTAAATTATATCACTTGAAATATAACTTATACATTTGATTGTTTTGGTCATTTACTTCTATAAATCATCGTCTCACTATTTGTTAAAATACATTTTAAAATAGTGTTTTACTGTAGCAAATAGTGATTTTCGAAAACACTGTAGCTTTTCGGGTACTGTAGTAATTCGAAAATACTGTAGCAAATTAATGTTTTACTAGTTCATCTTAAACGTTTTAGTTAACTTATCTAAATATCAATCAGATAATCAAAACAATAAGGTTAATGTACAGTATCATTTTCATAACACTTTGTTACGTTTTCAAGTTATAGCATATGTATCTATTTACATATAATTGTTCGCGAATCGTTGAGAACAATCGAAGGGTAATTGAATAGTTCAAAATTTTGAGATTCAATTCATAGACTTTGCTTATCGTGTCGTCATGGCTAACAATAAAAATGTTTTCATGATGAATATGAGTTGATATATAGAATTTTTATCATCGTTGAATAATATGGATAAAACAATCCAATTACTCGAAGCGTATGAGGGAAGTTATCGTAATAGAGTGAAATGGAGAATAGATATTTGTCTTAACTCTTGACGTAGTAACAATTGATTTCCAGAATTTAAGGAATAGAAAATCTTCATAATCTAAATAAAATTTGATTCTTCGGAATTTGCGGAAATTAGGATTTTCTTTGATTAAATGCGTAATCTGCCTCGATTGCTATGCCTGATATTTCGCTATAAATTGACCGCTTTCGTTTCATTTATTTTCACCACTCCTATAATCTTCTTCCTTATTTAATACTTCTTAATAGATTGTGAAAAATGCTTCATCTATTTCTGATTCTTGATATACTCCTAACTTTCATATCTGTCATTCTTCTTTTTCATCTACCACCAGAGGAAGTTATTTTCTTCTACCATTACCTTGGGGTTATAATGTTTTTCATCCTCCCGTGTCTTTATATTGCTATACGCATTGATATACACGATTTGTAATTTCGGGGTTGTTATAGGGCTTTATATTTTCCATTATATTTCGGAGCTTCATGCTTTCGTTTTCTCTTCCCGACTTTAAGTCAAGCGAATAATGGTCCAGAATTCGTAGGTATGGATTTTGAAATGAACATAGTTAATGTTTTAAGAAAGAAATTGTAATGGCACGATCTTGATTTGTCAAATTACCAGAATATCTGGAAAAGACCGAATCATCAAGAAATATATTTTCTTGATATATTTGAAGATTATATGGAATGAAAGAATTATGTAACCTGGTTCATGATGAGGGTGGGATCTGTGAACCTTTATCACGTTCCATTAGAAACTCAGCATGACTTACTGTAATATAATCACGTTGATCAATTGTCATTATATTATACTAATTCATGCTTCAGTTCCCAACACTACTTCAAACATCCATTTTTCGAATTTTTCAGATTTTTGAAACTAACATAGTTTCTTTTATGATGTAACACAGATAGCACGAAGAGATGAATGATTTCAGATAAGAACAGTAATGAAAAATATCTTCAGAAATATGGAGGATATTTATAATGGAAGCTACGATGATATCTTAGAATATTTAAGATAAGATGATGATGAAGAATATTGTCCGCAAATGTTTTAGTGTAAGGAGCAAGGTATTCGCTAATTATTTCAGCAGACACTGAATCATTTGAATTCTTTAAAGATAGATTTAGTCTTTGTGATTTGTCCACAGCCTCCATCATGGTCTGCTCAATCCGTTTTTCAGTTCCAAACCTTCTCTTTTTCTCAGCTTTACCACCATACTATTCTTTATCGTCAAACTTTTGACTATTAAAGTCGTTTATAGTTTTTGCTGCTTCATCAGTATTGTTCCAATTTCAGAGAACTAGTTCATAGTTTGGGATGTTTTTCAGAAACTTCACATTCGAAGTATGTAAGTCTAGAAGATAGATATTATCTATATATAACTGTTTTCGTTGAAAATGCTGCGAGATTCAAAATACTGATTGCTAATTCCCGGTAGTTGTTATGGCAATTACCGTTACAAGATGTGAATGAGTACATGATAGGGTTTCAATGAGTATAAGGATTTTTCGGAAGATCAAGGATAAATGAAGTTATTGGTAAATTTACTGCTAATGTGGTGGAACATAAAAGGTTCCCAGGTAACAAGAATGTATATGTCATGATTATAATAAGGCTAATCTGAAAAGTCGAAGTTGACTGTTGGAAGTATAGTAAAACTGGATACTTTGAAAAAGGATTGCAAGATTATTTTCGGTAAAAACAACGCTAAAGGATCTTGCACAGTTTTGAAGTCAAAGTATAGCTTTGAAAGATATAGAGATCTTAGAATGATGTCACTGGTTCAGAGTTATGACTTGGATTCTGATCCGTCAATATCAGAATATGTAATTGAATTTGTATGAAATGATTGTGTATTGCAGTTAAGGTAGTGAGTATAGTTAATGATTTTTTTTGAATTAAAGTTGAAGAATGTACAGTGTAACATATTAATTGTGAACTTATATATTTCCCGAGTATTACCTACCCGTTAAAGATTTCACAAGTAATATTTTGTACAAAAGAATTTTTCATTACAGTCTTTATGAAAATATCTGTATGTATATTTTCTTCAGATGTAATTCAGATTAAATGAGTTAAAATTATATTAAGCTCATTTGATTTTTGGCTTGAATTTGAAATGAATAATCTCTAAAACATTAGAGATTACATAATCTTCGTGGAGTATTTCACTAATGAAATCAATACTTCATTAATTATTCTTATTGATATTCCTCGGTGAAGGATGTTGGTGTTTGTGGAATTTTTTTTTTTTTGTGAACCTTACAAGGCACATATGATGTTTTCTGGAAAGTTTCGAGTACATCGAAAATGAAAATGTAAAATCAATTATGTAATTGAATAATATACTTGGTTTATTATGAAATGGAATTCATTAAGTTGAAACAGAGATTGTAGTTAACAATGGTTAAGTTGTTAAGGAAGGATGTACATCATTGCATATTAGTAATATGAACTAACCGAGTAGTACCTACCAGTTAAGATTCACACGTAATAGCTTAGTACGAAAAGATTTATTTTGATTTCAAAATTCATATATATATTAAATATACATAAAATTTCTTCAGGGAAAATGAGTTAATACTTCATCGGTTATTGTTGCTGGTATTTCTTGGTAACTACGGTGCGTATGACGTTGATGCTCGTCGGACAGATTGTGAAGTTGAGGTTTGCGATGCGGATGTTGTTGGTGGTGGTAATGGTACTGTTGGTGTTGTTGTCGGTGGTACTGTTGATGCCGGTGATGCTGCTGGTGCTTGTAACCTTTGTACCATATTTTCCAAAGCCACTACCCGAGCACGAAGGTCGTTGACTTCTTCTACTACACCGGGATGATTGGCGGTTCGGACGAGCGGATGAATAAGATCCAGAATTTGAGATAGTATATTATCGTGACGAGATACTCTAGAAATGAGAGAGAAAATGGTGTCTCGAACAGGTTCGCCGGTAAGTGCTTAAGGTTCTTCGCCAAGAGGGCAATGTGGTGGATGGAAGGGATCGCCTTCTTCTTGTCTCCAATAATTAAGTAGGCTAAGAACCCATCCCCAATTCATCCAGAATAGATGATGGCTAATTGGTTGATCCATTTCGGTTACACTGTCTTTGGAATTCAGGTGAATATCTATATCGGAATAGCTGTCAGAGTTTAAGGAATTTGAACTACATACGAGATCCATCTTGTATAACTAGGGAGATGATTTTTTTTTTTTTTTTTTGATATGAATTAGATTATAAAATTTAGTTTGGTATTCTTCAATACATAATTTACATATGTATATATAATACCAAATTCCATAAATCACGGAGAAATTTTCGGAAGATGTCAAGAAAAGTTTACAGTAATAGATACGCTAAGATATGAATTTTTTTCTATAAACTATTTATGCAATAAATGTAGGAAAACGTGTCTAGACTTAAGAATGATAAGCATATAATTTCCGACAAGAAATGATAAGAAAAACTTTTAACATGCAGACACAGTCGAAGTCCAGACTTACGAATGTATCCTAACAACTATCAGTTAGACACACTAATGCAAGACTTGGTTCACTAAGACCAACGCTCTGATACCAACTGTGACGATCGCTCCAAATCCATATGGACAATACGTCATTCATTGATTTCATTGCGAGGTATTTGACCACTATATGATACGTTTTGTAAACATTGCATTCTTTTGAAAAGGCACACCATAAATGAATATTTAAATCAAAGGTTTTCGACATCTGATGATTTCTACATATAGACAATCACTGTAAATAATAGTTTACAATAGTACTTCCGTTGACAATGCAGTAAAAATAAGATACATGGTGATGATTTGGTGAATGCAACGTTTCCTTGAAAAATATGCCATGTACGACTCCATGCACATAGCTTGTCTAACATATAAGCAAACAGCGGAATACTTCTAGGAAACCTGAGAATAAACATGCTAACAAGTGTGAACACAAAGGTTGGTGAGTTCATAGTTTTAGTGTTTCGCATAATCTGTATATAAAGGTGGATCACAAGATTTCAATTGTTTCATCCAGAAATGTTTGTCAAAATATTCTACGAAATTGAGCACCCTGGTAACTAAACTTAATGTATATATAATTTGTACCCTTTGTATAATCATCATAATAATACACGCAAACCAACGTGTACGCTTCTCAAATAGCATACGTCCGTTAAAAGGCTAGTGCTCTAGCTCGGACGGGGATATCAAGCCCTATGGATCCATATACTACTACTCGCGCCCACCAATTCTTATAACTGGCAGTTACTAGTTACCAAAGCTAAGGGATTTTTGGTTCAAACTCAGTGTAGAATTTAGTATGCACTTGTATCCATTGCGTTTAAAATAAAGTGCATGTATTCTCAGCCCAAAAATATAGTTTACAAAAGCAATTAAAAAGGGAGCAAATGAAACTCACCTTAGCAGCATATAAAGTCGTTCACCAAAATGTGACTGAAACTCGGATTACCAAATAACCGTAGATCTCAACCTAGAGAACATATATTGGTCAATAAATGTCTATCAAGCTAGGTCAGGTCATAGTGTATCACAATCCTAATGCTCGAGATCAACATACAAAAGTTATCAACAGTCATTTCAAAAGGTCAATTTTGACAATAGTTCAACAAAACGAGACGTACCTTATATAAGGATTCATTTACTCGGTTGGTAATATTCAAAAATCCAATTTATCAATCTTACAAACAAGTTGTTGAAATATTAATTGCAGATTCAAAAGCAATTTCAATTAACGTTAATCATAATTCATTTGACCATATCTTTTGATTCGTTCATCGAAATTAAGCGATTTCTAAATGAAAAGTTGTTGATTTTTCGCAAACTTTCCAAAAACATGCATATCATATACCTTCTATCAGTAATATATGTATTTAATTAGTGATTCATCATAAACTGTTTAATGACGAAATTTAGCATACAAACATGCATAAACATATATACTCGAGCACTAGTCAGGGATGCACTATTAATATATAAAAGATAAGATATGAATGCTTACGTATCAATATTGTGATTTAATATTGCAGGAAAGTACGTAGACGCAACGAAGATGATAAACAATAGGTTTGACTTGCGAACAGTACCCATGAACATTACCCATAACCTCCATAGCTATAACCCATAATTTTCTTAGCTTTATCCCGTATGAAAACGCATTTAGAAAGTGACACGCTCATGACCTCGTCGTAGTATTTTATGTATAATACTAATTATAACGATATTTAAAAATACTATACTAATAATAATAATAAGATTAATAATAATAATATTAATCTTAATAATAATAATAATAATAATAATAATAATAATAATAATAATAATAATAATAATAATAATAATAATAATAATTATAATTATAATAATTATAATAATAATTAAATAACATAAATACGGAGTAATATATGATCAGAAGAGGAAATGTGCCACAAATGAACCACAACGTCGAAATTTATAGACTTTGTCCTGTCCCCCTTAGCCATGCGATCGCATGGAAGTTGTGAGGGGAAACCATGCGATCGCATGGTCCCTTTTTACAGGTCACATTCGTTTGTTTTTATCTTCGTCGACATATTTAAATATATTATATATAATTTAAATTAATTAATTATATATTATATTATATTCTCGTGTATAGGTGACTTGTAATTTTTATTCCGATAAGTCGTACGTCATCACTCGACTTATGTCCCGGTTCCGGTTTTTCGAGTGTCCCTTCGTACGCTGAGAAAACTTGTAATTTACATTTTGGGACACGTACCTTAGTCAAAATATAGCCTTAAATTATCCCTAAATTATATCACTTGAAATATAACTTATACATTTGAGTGTTTTGGTCATTTACTTCTATAAATCATCGTCTCGCTATTTGTTAAAATACATTTTAAAATAGTGTTTTACTGTAGCAAAGTTACTGTAGCAAATAGTGATTTTCGAAAACACTGTAGCTTTTCGGGTACTGTAGCAATTCGAAAATACTGTAGCAAATTAGTGTTTTACTGGTTCATCTTAAACGTTTTAGTTAACTTATCTAAATATCAATCAGATAATCAAACCAATAAGGTTAATGCACAGTATCATTTTCATAATACTTTGTTACGTTTTCAAGTTGTAGCATATGTATCTATTTATATATAATTGTTCGCGAATCGTTGAGAACAATCGAAGGGTAATTGAATAGTTCAAAATTTTGAGATTCAACTTCATAGACTTTGCTTATCGTATCGGAAACGTTAAAGATTAAGTTTAAATTTGGTCAGAAATTTTTGGGTCATCACAGTTTAAAACATCACCACCCGGATGTCGTAAGAGGTGATGCCATAAATCTTGAGACAAAGCAAGAAAAGTTGATGGTGATGATAGTTGACGCAGCATGGAAGAGTGTAGAGGGTAGAGATCGTCGGTGCTGTTACGCCGAAGAATGGTGCTCCCCTTTGGAAAATCTTTCACAGTAAAACCAAAAGGGTCAAAAGTAATAGAAATATGATTATAAGTAGTAAGACGACGTACGAAGTTTAAGTTTTTAATAAGTTGAGGAGCATAATGAATATTAGATAAAAGACCTGGTTTAGGTTGGTAAGAAATATATGAGTGGCCAAATCCATTTATTGGAATACAATTACCATTGCCGACTAAAATATACTTGGGATGACCCGAATGAAAACAAGACAAGAGTTTACCTTGCGACCCCGTCATGTGAGAGGAAGCTCCGGTGTCCATATACCAATTGTTGTCATCCGGAGGGTTCAAGCTCATAGTGTACATCGCCGATTCAATGTCAGTGCGAGTAGTAGAGGTGGCTGAAGGTGCATAATTGTTTTGTTGTGGTCTTAGGCCAAGTATCCCGGGCTGCCCGTTGTAACCTGTGGGTCTGGGCCATTGTGTAGTAGGATAGGGACAAGGAGCCGAGGCCCATTGATTTTGCTGCCAAGTCCACGGTCCATATTGCTAGGCCGGTTGTGGCGGCCCACTAGCCGAATTATAGGGCCCAAAAAATCCACCATTATTTCCTGAAAAAGACCTCCCACGTCTACGACCAGAACCTCCTCTGCCTCGATAATTTCCACGATTGTTCATGCGACGATTATATTGACGAGAACCTCTAGAAATGCTATTTGAAGGTGAAGCAGACTTTGAATGGTTTTGTGTAGCAGTTGTAGAAATAAGAGCCGTTTCTGAATTGATTGTAGAGTGAGTAGCCTGTTTGGATTTACGGGTTTATTCAAGTATGAGTTTTGACCTTGCTTCATAAAAAGTTGGAAGTTTGTCCATGTGGTTTATTTGAGAAGCAATCATCTCATATGGTTCGTTCAAACCGGTTACTAGCTGAAGCACCAAGCGATCCTCTTCGACTTTGGGACCAACATTTGAAAGTTGGTCAGCAATTACTTTCAACGCTTGACAATTAGCAGAGATGTTGGGGAAATCATCTAGACGAGTGTTAGTAAACTTATGGGTGAGATGGACAGCACGTGTATGACGATTGTTGTGAAAAATGTTCTTCAGTCGGTCCCATGTGTCTTGAGTAGTGTATTGAGGTTTGAAGATTGTTTCCATAAGATCATCAGAGATGGTACCATAGATCCATTGCAGGACAATGGCATCTAATCTTTCCCAAGATTCGTTGGTTGTTTGAGTCGTGACTGTAGAGGAGTCACCAGAAGGAGCAGTGGTAGTGGGTATGATGTGCTCGATTACAAGAAAAGCACGACAATGAATTTGAAATAGCTCGCTCCAGGATTCATACTTTCCATTCTTCATCTCCAATTTGATGGGTATGAAGTTTCGTATGTTGTTTACAGTAATTGCAGGGTGTAATTTTTCGGCCATGGTGGTGTTTTGTTTTGAAGAAAAGTGAAAAAAAGAAGGCTATAAAGCTGTGGAAGAGAGAATAGTGAAGGAGAGAAAAGACCGAATTAAGCTGATACCATGATAGAATGATAATCGTTGTTGTTCTCATTAGAATGATACGGTATATATACAGCCATACATACAATCGATCCTAACAAACAATCCCATGATTTTAGGGATTGAGTTGACTAGAGCTATCTAATCTATACATATTACACGTAAATGATCCATGCTATAGATAAACCTATAATGAATATAAATATACAAATATAACTTTGGTAACTATATATTCGGTTAATATATGCAAGCTCCTTGATGTATGTTACAAGACTTTTTCAATTTGATATACATGTACTGAACTGAACACTAATCCACAACTCGTGTGAATATCTTAATGAAGCATATTATAAAACCGTAAATCCTTAAAAAATGTAAACAATTTAAACACTGTTATAATTCAGTAGGCTTATAACTACCTTTAGTGGTTTGATTCTTGATGTTATAATTCAGTAGGCTTATAACTACCTTTAGTGATTTGATTCTTGATTAAGAATACTAATAATGAAGTGTAAGAACAAAGATGATAATGGAGAGAAAGAAAGAAACACTTTGTAAGTGTGAGAAATGGTGCAAGTTTAATGCTTGCATTCATGGCTATTTATAGCAAAAATATCACAAGTTTAGGTAATACAATAATATTACTTTTGTGTATCAATAATTGACTATCCATTTATATATATATATATTTATATATTATAACACTCCCCCTTGGATAGCAATTTTGTTTGTTGAAGATCAACTGTAAGTTACTGCCTCGTTAAAAACCTTGCTAAAGAAAACCCAGTGGGAAAAACTTTAGCTAAGGGAAAAAGAGTGCAGCATGGAGTTGACTCCCCCTCAAGTAGACATCGCTTCGGTTGTTACATCTTTTGAACATGTCTCATGCCAATGTTATGAACGTGTGTTCTGAAAATAGCAGTTGGAAGTGCTTTCGTGAAAAGATCAGCAGAGTTTTTGCTGGATTGAACATATCTCATTTCAATCTCGTTGTCCTTAATGAGATTTTGAGTGTATGAGAAGAATCTAGGAGGTATATGTTTGGTTCGGTCACTTTTGATATACCCTTCTTTCATCTGTGCTATGCAAGCTGCATTATCTTCATAGATAATTGTTGGACTTTTATCGCGTTCTAGTCCACAAGAATCAGTAATGATTTGTGTCATTGATCTCAACCAAAAACATTCCCGAGTAGCTTCATTTAATGCAATCACTTCGGCATGATTTGATGATGTAGCAACAAGTGTTTGTTTTTGAGAACGCCATGATATTGCAGTACCTCCATTTAGGAATACATATCCAGTTTGAGATTTAGCTTTATGTGGATCAGATAAATAACCTGCATCAGCATAACCAACCAAATCTTGTTTTGATTCGTTAGAATAAAATAATCCTAAATCAGTAGTTCCTCGAAGGTATCGAAATATGTGTTTGATCCCATTCCAGTGTCTTTTGGTAGGAGCAGAGCTGAACCTTGCTAACAAATTAACTGCAAAAGAAATGTCAGGTCTTGTACAATTTATAAGATACATAAGAGCTCCAATTGCACTAAGATATGGTACTTCTGGTCCAAGAATATCTTCATGATCTTCACATGGACGAAATGGATCAGTTTCAACATTGAGTGATCTAACAACCATAGGAGTACTTAATGGTTTTGCCTTGTCCATATTGAAACGTTTCAAAATCTTTTCAGTATATGTTGTTTGATGTACAAGTAAACCATTAGGCATATGCTCAATTTGTAAACCAAGGCAATACTTGGTTTTTCCGAGATCTTTCATTTCAAATTCTTTCTTTAGAAGTTGAATGGCTTCATAGATCTCTTTATTTGTACCTATGATGTTAAGATCATCAACATAAACAGCTATGATCACATATCCGGATGTTGTTTTCTTAATGAAAACACAAGGGCAAGTAAGGTTATTTGTATACCCTTTGCTTATCAAGTAATCACTTAATCGGTTATACCACATACGTCCCGATTGTTTTAACCCATATAAAGATCTTTGTAATTTAATCGAATACATTTCTTTGGGTTTTGCATTTGATGCATCTGGTACCTTAAATCCTTCAGGTATCTTCATATATATATCACTATCAAGTGATCCATATAGGTAAGCAGTCACAACATCCATGAGATGCATTTCTAAATTTTTAGAAACTGCCAGGCTGATTAAGTACCTAAAAGTAATTGCATCCATAACAGGGGAATAAGTTTCTTCATAATCAATTCCCGGTCTTTGAGAAAAACCTTGAGCTACAAGTCTAGCTTTATACCTTGTAACTTCATTTTTCTCATTTCTTTTTCGGACAAAAATCCATCTGTATCCTACAGGTTTCACATCTTTAGGAGTGAGAATGATGGATCCGAAAACTTTTCTTTTATTGAGTGATTCTAATTCAGCTCGTATTGCTTCTTTCCATTGAGCCCAATCATGTCTATTTTGACATTCAACCATAGATGTTGGTTCTGGATCATCATCATTATTCATGATGTCATATGCAACATTAAATGAAAATTTCTCATCAAGATTTTTCATTTCATTTCGGTTCCATAATATTTTTGAATATGCATAATTGATTGCAATTTCTGTATTGACATCATCAATCTCCTCTGCAGTAGGAGTACTGATTTGTGGTTCTTCTTGAACACTTTCTTTTACTTCATTATCAGCTGATTTTCTTTTTCGAGGATTTTTATCCTTTGAACCAATTGGTCTTCCACGTTTCTGACGTGGCAAAGATTCATGAGTGACGTTATTGCCAGCTTTTGGAATTTCAATTCGAGCTGGAGTATTTACTGCTGGTATATATGATTTTGTCACCGTTTTTGTATCTGTAAATGCATCAGGCAATTGATTTGCAAGTTCTTGTATATGCATTATCTTTTGAACTTCTGTCTCGCATTCTTTTGTGCGAGGATCAAGATACTTTAATTGAGGTTCACACCATGAAACATCATTTTCTTTATTTTTCATTTCTCCCCCTAATCTAGGGAACAATGTTTCATTAAAATGACAATCAGCAAAACGTGCTGTAAAAACGTCACCTGTCATAGGTTCAATATACCTTAATATTGAAGATGTTTCATATCCAACATATATTCCCAACCTCCTTTGAGGACCCATTTTTGTACGTTGTGGTGTCGCAATTGGAACATACACTGCACAACCAAATGTTCTAAGATGGGAAATATTTGGCTCTTGACCAAAAGCAAGTTGTAGGGGGGAATATTTATGACTTGCACTTGGTCTGATGCGAATCAATGCAGCAGCATGTAAAATTGCATGACCCCATATAGATACAGGGAGTTTTGTTCTCATTATCAATGGTCTAGCGATTAACTGTAAACGTTTAATCAATGACTCGGCTAAACCATTTTGTGTATGCACATGAGCAACAGAATGTTCAACAACAATTCCTATAGACATGCAATAGTCATTAAATGCTTGAGATGTAAATTCACCAGCATTATCAAGTCTCACCCTTTTAATGGTGTAATCAGGAAAATGAGCTCTCAATTTAATAATTTGGGCAAGAAATTTTGCAAATGCCACATTACGGCTTGATAACAGACAAACATGAGACCATCTGCTAGATGCGTCTATTAGAACCATGAAATATCTAAATGGTCCACATGGTGGATGAATTGGTCCACATATATCACCTTGAATTCTTTCAAGAAACATTGGTGATTCTTTCTCAACCTTAAGTGGTGAGGGTCTAGTTATCAATTTTCCAAGAGAGCAAGATGTACATGGAACCATTGTATCATGATGAATTTTTCTATCCTTTAGTGGATGTCCATGAGTATATTCAATAATCCTTTTCATCATTGTTGATCCTGGATGGCCTAATCTGTTATGCCATAAACTGAATACACCAGGATCAATATATTTTTCGTTAACTACCATATGTATTTCTGGTACATTTATATGTGTATAATGTAATCCAGAACTAAGTCTTGGCAGTTTTTCAACCACATGACTCTTGTCAGTGATACTTAAATATTTCTCATTTTCTGTTGTCACTGACTGATAATCATACCCGTTAAGGTATATGTCGGAGAAACTCAATAAATTTCTGCTTGACTTGGGAGAAAATAAGGCATCATTTATTAAAAATTTTGTACCATTTGGTAGTATGAAATTTGCCTTTCCTATCCCTTTTATCAAGTTAGCAGGTCCTGATATTGTATGTATAGTTCCTTCCGTTGGTTTTAGATCAATAAAATATTTCTCGGATTTAAGTATAGTGTGTGTAGTTCCACTGTCTGCTATACAGAGATCTCCACCACTTGATTGATGTTGTATTCCAGCAAAATTCATATTGAACTTCATATATAAGAAATAAATAGTGAGTACATTAATATTACACAATATTTTAAACGCAAATAGATAGTACTGAAACATTTAGCAAACATAATGACAAAGACAGACGATATTAAATCGTTTATTTTTCGAAAGACACACAACTTAAACATTCAAGAAATCTTCATATAAATCAGATGGTTTCTCAGTGACTGTTGGATCGATGTTATCCACAAAGTTTACTTCCTTTTCTTTATCTTTCAGCGAATCCTGATACATCTTAACAAGATGTTTAGATATTCGGCAAGCATTAGCCCAGTGGCCCATTCTACCACATCTGTAGCAAGATTCTTCAGAATTTTTAGAAGAATTTTCTTCAACATCTTGTTTAGTGGGCTTGTTTTGTGGTTGATATTTATATTTTCGTGGATTATTATTTCTTTGACCACCACGGCCACGACCACGACCACGTCCTCGCCCATTACCATTACCATTACCATAAGGATGGTTTCTACCATAGTTATGGCTTTTGGCATGATGATGGTGATGGTTATTATAACCACGACCTTGCCTGCGTCCTTGTCCCTGTTTATAATTATTTGCAGTATTTGCTTCAGGGATTGCAAGTGTACCAGTAGGACGGGATTGCTGATTTTTCATTAATAGCTCATCATTTTGCTCTGCAACTAAGAGATATGAATTAAGTTCAGGATATGTTTTGAACTTTAGCATTCTCAAATTTCTTTGCACTGTGATGTTTGCAGCATTCATTGTGGAGAAAGTTTTCTCCATCATGTCTGCATCACTTATTTCATGTCCACAGAATTTAAGTTGTGAACATGTATTATACAGAGCTGAGCTATATTCATTTACTTTCTTAAAGTCTTGGAACCTTAATGTTCTCCATTGTTCCATAGCAGCTGGAAGTAAAATTTCTCTTTGATTATTGAATCTGCTTTTGAGACCTTCCCATAAAACATGGGGATCTTCTACAGTCACATAATTATTTTGTAAGCATTCATCAATATGTTGATGAATAAAGCAACATGCCGTTGCTTGTTCTTTTTCAGAACAAGTGTTGTTTTCATTTATGGCTTCAAGAATGCCCATTGATTTAAGATGCATTTTTACTTTTATAACCCATGGCATGTAGTTGTTTCCAGTTGATTCTAAAGGAGTAAATTTAAGCTTTTCCAGATTCGACATTTTCTATTAAAACAAACAACATGATAAATTATAGTCACTTTATATTCATAAGTATATAAACATTAAACATAAATTTAATATAACATAAATGATAAGTAGGTGACAGTGTCGACCATATGTAAGCAATCATTAATAAATGTTATATAACATAAATATAAATATTAGTAAACATAAATGATAATTAGGCGACAGTGTAGGCCATATAAATGTTAGATAATAGAAATATAAATGTTAGTAACATAAATGATAACTAGGCGACAGTGTCGGCCATATAAATGTTAGATAATGAAAATATAAATGTTAGTAACATAAATGATAATTAGACGACAGTGTCGACCATATATTATTCAGGTGGTATAACCGACCATATATCATTTAGGTGGCAGAGCCAACCATAATTAGTATTAAGATTATCGTGCTGATAACGTGTTATAATTCAGTAGGCTTATAACTACCTTTAGTGGTTTGATTCTTGATGTTATAATTCAGTAGGCTTATAACTAACTTTAGTGATTTGATTCTTGATTAAGAATACTAATAATGAAGTGTAAGAACAAAGATGATAATGGAGAGAAAGAAAGAAACACTTTGTAAGTGTGAGAAATGGTGCAAGTTTAATGCTTGCATTCATGGCTATTTATAGCAAAAATATCACAAGTTTAGGTAATACAATAATATTACTTTTGTGTATCAATAATTGACTATCCATTTATATATATATATATATATATTTATATATTATAACAAACACTCAACTATCTGACTTGATCTATTTTGGCGCACCCACGTTAATTGCAAATGTTGAAGACAATTAGATGCCAATTTTTATTGTATAATAACCCGTTAGACAGTAGGAGGGTATATATCCACGTGAAGAACAAGTTTATTTTTTCTTAAGTTTTTTTTTTTTTTTTTTTTTTTGTGAAAAAACGAAAATTTTTATATATAACCATAATATTAACGATAATATGAGATAATATTATTAAAAGATAAAAGGATCCAAACAACCATAAACCAAACCAAACCAAACCAAACCAAACCGAATCGGGGCGCCTAGCAACTACTTTAAAGCAAGAAACAAAATCTAAAATATCTAAAACTTAGCTGGTTTATTAACGATAATATTGATAATAATAATAATATTTTCTCTGTAGATAAACATTGTAATAATGGCATTATCAATGGAAAAGTAACGAATTGGGGAAAGCGCATTGTAATAATGGCATTATCAATGGAAAAGTAACGAATTGGGGAAAGCGGGGGAAGCAATCTGAGGGCACAGATTAGATCTTCCAGATTGGGGGGGGGGGGGGGGGGGGGGGGGGTGTGTTTTAAGTTCGTCATTTATCATTTGAGGGATTTTAAGATAGTACTCCGTAAAATAAAAAGAGTTCTTTTCAAAAAAATAAAAAATAAAAAGAGTTGTTTCATTCACACTTTGCCACCTCTGCACCTTATCTTCTTCCTTGGATTACTGAACAACAACAATACAAGTTCATACTCCATATTGCGCTAATTCAATATAACAGGTGTTCTGCAATCAATGATCATAATACGTGATTAAGAATGAATATCGCAAAAAAGGTATTCTCTAGCTACAATTTGCGGCTTCGTTCTCCGGCTACGATTAGCAGCTTCGTTCTATGGCTACGGTATACTCCAATCAATTTAGTATAATTCGTAATCAATTCAGAAACAAGAGTATTCTCTGGCAACAAGTCAGTGTTTAGAGAGAGGTAAGTCGAGAGTATCGGTGGCCGAATGGCAAACTTCACCTTCACCATTGCAGTGAAATGTACTGCTATATGATTTCGGCATCCCATCCTAACACATCTGAATGAGTCGCTGATTTACGGTCAGTTATCATCATAATCATTCCTTCGTCTATGTCAGCTCTGAATCATATGCTAAATGTTATTTCAAATTCTGGTACGTAATCCCTAAAACTTTTGGAATTTGTATGCTAAATGATTTGCTTATTATTATTATTAGTTGTAGTGTAGTTGTTAGTCCCAATTATAAGAATACCAACCGGTTTATGTGTGTATGTGTGGGTTTGGTGGTTTGACAATTACCTTAATTAAAACCACACGCCACTAATCTAAACATTTACATTGTCAACAATCTCCCCCTTGGCGTGGGGTTTTAAAAAAAATCACCTTTCTTCAATCACACTTGACTGGCACCTTTAGCGGCCTTTCTCTTGGCTTCTTCCTAAGCTTGTTGTGCACGGATCACATCACTCCCTGGTGTGTAGTTTCTTTCATAGTGCTTTGGGATGATGAATCGCTTGAGGCTATTGAGATTATATTCGAATTTAGGCACAAACTGCGAACCCGTGAAATAGTTCTTTTTCCTGTTTATCTTAGGTGAGGTATCAAACTGGCTCATATACAACCTGAACTCGAGAACCTCGTTGATGTGATTTGCCATCTCATTCGTCATCAGCTTTTGATAGTTCCGGATGTTCTCCGTCCTCTTGCATATATCAAAGAACTTCAGAGCTCGCTTCAGTGTTCCATCTGAGTACTTAGAAAGTTCGGATTTACAGATAAAGACTGGCTTCTTGATTTTGTTGCGAAAGATAAAGCCTTCCTCTGGAGCGTCCAGGCAATAACATATTTTGAAAGCAGAAAAATCCAAAGTCTTGATGGTTTGATTTGGGGCAGAAAGCAAGATGTTTTTGCGAATAGATGCAACACCAAATTGAAGATCATGTTGTGAGGCAAGCTTGATTCCGTCCTTCATGAACCTTTTAACCCTTTCAGTTTCTGTTTTGATCACCCATAGAATCTTGTTCCTTAACCAGTTGTAAACAAATAACACGTCCACTGGATTAAGTTCGATCAGATCATATTCTGAAAATGTGTACTCTTCATCGGTCGATCGTATGACATTAAAGAATGAGACGTATACTTTCCCTATCAATCCCCTGCAGTATACAAGGTTGATCATTACAATTGGATATTGTTTTTGATCCTCCAGTTCAAACTCATCTTTTATCTTAAACAGTTGTTTCTGGTACCGGTACGTGTTCAGTTTGTTCCTATCACCAAAGTAGTCATAAAATCCAATTGGATTGAACCTTTCAACCACCGACAGGTTTTTAAGTTTATCTACACTGACGAAGATTCTGTAAGCTTGTTCTTCCAACAAACAACCCTGATAACTCCAAAATTATACATATTTTTGACACATTTTAAGGAGTTATCTTGGTATTTTAAAGATAAATTGAATACTTAAACATACAAAAATGGGTAAAAAGGGAAAAAAATATTTTTAATGTTTTGTTTGAGATATGTATTAAACAGGATCAAAAACAGATAAGAGTTGCAGAAAAGGCTATGAAGCCGCCGACTTGGTGTTAAAGTGAAGAAATTCGAGAATATTCCAGAAAAGAGTCAAAATCGAAAACTTGGAAAAGCATAAGAAGCCGCCAGCTTGAGAAATAAAGCTGCCGGCCAGATCAATTTAAGTCGCCGGCTTCCCATCCAAAGCCGCCAGCTTTGGAGCCATTTATGGAACCAAATTGGCGACCAAGTAATTTGTTTAAAGCTGCAGAATCAGTTTTTTGGCCGTAATTTACTCATAGAATCTTCGAATAAGGCGTTCAAGGTGTCCAACTTCCGTTTTATAAGTTTTGTCTAATTCGGCCCGGTTCGGAAGCTAAAATGCAATATATGGCTGCTGAAATTCAAATACGGGATTTTAATGTTTTTTACTTGTCTCTTGTCTCACATTGGTAGAAAACAAATGTAAAAGGCTCCTCCTTTACCTATAAAAGGGGGCCTTCACCTTTTAGTTTTCCATGTACCTTCTTGTATTGTTTTCTCTCTTTAGAGAATTAAATCCTCCTCCCCATATGAGGTTTATGGAGTTAAGAGGTGTACAGTAGTTTAATATTTTATGCTATGGCGTCGAGGTTCTGCCCGAACATTTTCTTTCTATTTTGTAAGTGTTTCTCATTTTAATTTAATTATTTCGTTTCTTTTATTTATTGTCTTTTAATTTATTGTCTTTTATTTAATGTCTTTTATTTATCGTCTTTTATTTATTTGTCTTTAGTTTATTTTATTGCTTTAAATTATTTAATGTCTTTTATTTATTTAATTACTTTATTTTCGTCTACCATTATGAACTAAATGTTCATAGTGGTTACGTGGATGAAAGCTAACTTTGTCTGGGAATCAGATGAAGCCGCCGGTTTCACCAGTCTAAGCCGCCGGCTTGACTGGAACAAAGCTACCGGCTTCGTGCTTCATTCAGTGCAGTTTCTGGTTTTTCCAGATTTGTATAAATTGAGTTTATGTGATGATTATTTAAACTGTTTTGAATATATTATGTTTTAATATGTTTGTTTGCCATGCTTAATGATTAAATATTAGATTATAGGATTGATTTGCACTTAATCCAATGATCTATTATTCGATTCATCTTACTTGTTTAGATCTAGTCAATCAAACTTGTTAAATTGGATTGCATGCAAATAAGTTAAACAACATTAGTAGTGATAAACATGTTGAATGTGAGTTACGCTTACATAATAGAGTTTGATATTGTTAGGCTTAGCCGAAGACCCTCTGTTTGGATGTGTTTGATTAATGATTGCATGAGAACCAAGTAATAATTGACTTTCATCTAGTAACTTGAGTTGATCTACTTGATGTTTAATAACTTATATAATTTGTCAGTCTATTTCCATGTTGATCCGCATCATAAGGTTGATATGTATCATGTAATTGAATTGAATTGAATGCGAAGAATTGAGATGTTAGCCATGCACATCACGTATCTAGCATATGCTTTAAGTCCTACCTATTGAATGATATGCAATACTTAGCTTAGCCGTTTAGGGATAATAATTGGTCTATGGTTATTATCTTACTTTGTGTTAATATAATCCATGAAACCTATCTAATATGATTCTCGTATAAGTTATTCGTTCATGTAACTGCTTTTATTTAAAATTGTTTATCTTAAATCTTTATTTCTTTTTTAATATTTTATTATTTTATTCATTAAGAATGTACCTTCGATTATCTCTTTCCTAAGAGATAATAATTCAAACTTAAACAACAACCAATAATGTAATATATATTTCTAATTCTTTAATAAGAATTAGACTAAAGAATAAAACAACTGTTATCTGCTTTCATGCTCTCTTGGGATGATAACCTAAAATACTACAGCTGATCGGTCTTGTTGTTCGTTAGGGTGTTAAAAGTGTATTAAATAAAGATTTTATATATTTAAAAGTTTGAATAGACAAATTAAGCATTGCACACTTTTGCACATCAAACCCTGAAGCACCTTTTCTTCCTAAGGTTCACCTAGATTGAATGGTAGTTCTTTGTGCTTGTTGAATTCTCCATGTTATGGTTCAGAAGATGTCGATTGTTCAGGAGTTGGTTATACGGTGGCTTTGGGAAATCTAGGAGCTGGTTCACCGGTATACTCTTGAGTTATGAAGCAATCAAATTTATCCAGTTCATCCTCATCAGGAGCCTCCAAGTTCACATTGTTTTCTCTCATGAATGCTCCTTCAATGATAACAGTTGGTTTGGTTTTGGGTTTCACGGTTCTGAAGTATTATTATTATTCTTCTTCTTCTTCAGTTTTGGGAATGAGTAGCTGAGGTGAAGTTATGGTGATTGTTTCAGTGGGTGTGGTGATTGTTTTAGATTCAGGGCCGGTGTACTCAACCATTGCAAGGGTGGTTTCAGCAGAGGTAACCACAACTTTAGGACTTGCATGAGCAGAGGAAACAATTGTTTCAGTCATTTCAAATTCTTCTTCCTCTTTGACTTCTCTGTACATTATTTCATCAAAGTCATCATCATCGTCATCAGAGTTAATTGTCATTACATTCAGTCCTTCAGGAGCTACATCATCTTCTTCTACAATGTGTTCTACCATTTCAATCATCCTTTCTGGTAAACTCGAGTCATCAACAACTTCTTTTCCTTTTCGGGAAGAGCTGGGTTGGCTTTGTGATTGGCTCGTACTTTGAATAGTCGCCGCCATTGATAAGCTTCCTCCGATATTCTCCCCCTCATGTTGACCGCCGGCATCGGGTCATCATGTCGCCTAGAGGAAGATGGTAAGTCAGCGCAAGAAGGAATCAGTTCAAGGACTGGTGGATAATTCAGAATTAGTTGCAAGGAATTGAATAAACCAAGAATGGCGTGTCTGATGTAGTCATCTGGTGACAGAGATAAGATGAGCGTGAAATTCGTTCTCTCGTTGATGGTAAGAAAGATTTGTTTTATGTGTTGCAGTCTTAGTGATTGTTGGTGATGGTATGATTGGCGGTGAGAGTGATGGTGGTGAAACATTGAGATCTGGGGGTGATGATGTGAATCGAGTTGAATGGGAAATGTTTAACATTTGAGTTGATGGTTGAGATGAAGTTATCGGCGGAGAGATATTAAGACCCTGCGTGGAAACATTAGTGAAAACTTCATGAGTTTCTTGAAGAAACTCAGTTGTCACCACTGTTGAGCTTGAAAGCTCAGCAATGAGGCCTGGTGTCACAGGACTTCCAAGCGATCTTAGAGTAACAATTTTCGGTGTTGTAGTCGCCTCTAGCTTGTTGTTGTAGTCTGAGCTATAGACACTATTCGTTCGGTATAGGACTGCACCTGAGTGGCTTCCTAGAGTTGGTGTAGGGCTAACATTTTCTTTTTGCCCTGTCTCACTCCTCGTCCGCTCAGCCTCTCTTGATTTTTCAAACCCTCCCTCATTACCATCCATATCACTCCTTTCAATATCATGAAGAGCCTTTTGCAGTTGCTCAGTGGTTACTTTATTTGGTTTAGTTTCTTTTTAGCTCTAGTATCACCCTCAATTCTTTTACCCTCAGACTTTCTTTTCTTTGACCCTTTCTGACTAGACCCCTCACCAGGTGTCCTATCAGCTCCTGGGGCAGGATCCCCGAGTGGTAGGGGGATCCATAGGAGCTCATATATCTCTCATGTAACTTATTATTCGTGGATCATCGCGTGGTACGAGATTCAGTAAGTGAGCAGCAATAGGTTAAGAAACCACATTCTTTGATCCGATTCTCTTTTGGATGAAGGTGATACTCTCTTGTTCTGCATGTGGATCACTGCGATCCCTTGGTAATGGATTGGGAGTCATTTCACTATCACTGATTAGGGTTGAAAGAATTATGGCATAGAATGTCCGGAATTGGATGTATGGTAAGAGTGGAGTCAAGTGAATTTCTATCATACGATCCAGATGGCTTGGCCAAAGTCAGCAGTGGGCAGGAACACGATCCTATAAAAGATCTTTATCAGAAATATGGTGATGTGGTCGGTTCCAGTTTTCATCGTATTAAAGCACCGGTACAGAAAGGTATACAACACAGACCATCGTTGTGCCATGCGTTGTTTCTTGAAGTCCCATATGGCCTCAACTTCTACTTCGTATCCAAATTGATGGACATCGGCTAACATGTCATCCTTGGAGGGGAATGCATCGTATCGTGCTCTCCGAGGAATACCCAAAGCGCGTCTCATAGATTAAAAAATACCGTCTGATCCAGATTCTGAGCAACTAAGAATGTGAAGTGATCCGGTTCATGTGATGCCCCGTACAAAACCATCGTGTACGGATCATCAACAACAGGATCATTACAAGGTCAAATACTATATGCTGTTTCAAAAAGAGTTTGCATTCATGATAAAAGGTGACATTTTAACCAACGTCAAATGTTTAACATACGAAAATGTGCCTCTACGAATAGAAGGCGATAATAATAGTACGTGACCCATAGGTTGTTACAAATTCATTGTTGAAAAGTAATAAAGTTTGTGAATGCAAGATAAACGTTTCATGCGAAGACATCTCTAATAAGCGCAGCGGGAGTCTACAAAGCATGACAACTACAGTGGAAGCAATCAAACCTTAAGCACCTGAGAAAAACATGCTTAAAAACATCAACACAAAGGTTGGTGAGCTATAGTTTAAGTATAACAGTAATGTAAGGTAGGCCACGAGATTTCAGTGTTTCAAAACAGTATGAAAAGTATATGAATAACTGTGGGCACTTGGTAACTAACTTAACGAAAATAACACCCCCTAAAAGTACACTTGGCGAGTGCGTAGGTTTATGAAGTATTAAACACCTGTTAAATGCTAGCGCTACTAGCCCGAGTGGGGATGTCAAACCCTATGGATCCATATCTAAGATTCGCGTTCACCGGTTCAAAGACCAATGACTAAACGTTACCGAGCTAAGGGAAAAGTTTATGCCGTTGTATAACCCACACATATATAAAGTTTAAGTACTCATGCCTAGTATGTAAAACTTAAAATGCGCATGTATTCTCAGTCCCAAAATAGTTAAAATAAAAAAGGATGCTATAACTCACAGTGGAAAGTAGTAAAAGTCGATACGCGGGAATAGTAAGCAAGTGGTTGGTCCGAAAGGTCCTCAACCTAAGTCAAAAGTTACTAAGTCAGTAAATCGTTCCCAAAGGTTTAAAAGTATGTAAATTAGGTCTTAAGTACCATCATCATTCATCATTAAACAAAAAGTGTAAAGTAAGTTTTAAGTCAAGACTAGGGTTTGAAACAAGGGCTGAATTCGTTCAGTCGCCACGACCTCTATACAAACTGAAATGGGGTGAGACCAGTGGCCATGGCTCCGTATATGAGTCCTTTAGAGGCTGACCAATTTACAGAACCAAACTCATCTTTGTTTGACCGAGGTGACGGTTTAAGTGCGAGTAGTTCAGAAATTTCAGCACAACGTTAATAGGGTGTAGTGACTTTCGGGAGGCCATAGATCCTAAACCGTAACTCGGATTAAGATGAGGTCTAAACGGAAAATCATATAATCGAACCGAACTAACTGAAAATCAAATTTTCAGTAGCCCAGGTATTCTGATCAGTTCCATAAACAGTAAGTAAAGGTGTTCCGGTGGGTTCTTAGTGTTTGATGCTCATCACGGTTCTCATCCTTGATGTGTATAGCTTCAAGTGTACAACTCGTTGATGGGTTTGAATCATTTTAACCAAGGTTTGACCATAATAACACTAGTGTAAGTCTAAGATATGTAGTACAACTCACTTAAGAGTTGTATGTAGTTTGATGAACCAAAGTTACATCAAGATCTTAGATCCGACACATACATGAGTTCTACAAGTAATATTAAGCTACAAACTTGAAAGTAAACTAAATAATCAAGATCTTAAGTTGTAGAACTTAGATCTTAGCTAGATCTTAAAGATCCTAGACTAGAAAGTCTAGATCTAGCGTTCTTAAGTTAGATCCTAAGTTATAGAACTTGGATCTTCACTTTATTGAAACCATAAGTTATGAAACTTAGATTTTCAACTTGAAAAATGTATATAAGCTTATAAGCTCTTGTTTACAACAAGTTTAGAAGACCATAAGCTATAGAAACTTAGATCCAACACAAGTGTATGAAGTTATAACTAGAAAGTTATACTTTCATGTTCTTGAACTTACAAAGTTAAATTTTAGTTTCAAGAAATATGAGATCAAGCTTAACTAGTAATACTTGACTAAATTTAACAACATCACAACTTTAAAGTACATAAAATGAAGAGATAAACTAGATCTACAAGTAATAAGTTCATGGTTGTTCATACTTAGGAAGATTCAAGCCAAGACTTTGATCTTCAAGAAAGTAAACCTTAAGTTTACAAACATGAACACAAGTATGATTATAAAACTCTTGAACTTTAAATCTTTTGACATTTTAAGTGTAGAACCATAAGTTATAGAACTTAGATCCTTGTTCTTGGTTCTTCATCAAACAAAGATGAAAGTAACCAAGATTACATGAAGATACAAGTTAGAAAACTTGATCTTTAACATAAACAAGTAACAAGTAACAAATCAAATAAAATGATGATGATATGGGATTCGGTTTTTAGGAAGAAAAAAGAAAGAACATAAAGCTTATTACTTACAAAATTTTGAGAGAAGAATGAGAGAAAAAGTTGAGAGAAAGTGTAAGTATGTGTGTGAGAAAATGAAGTGAAGTAATACAAGTAAATAAGTAAACACAAAAAAATTTGAACTCCTCCCTCCCATTACCCAAAACCTACGGCCAAGGCTCAAAGGGGGAAAGGTCAATGGCTCACTTTATTGTGTTGGGAGGTGGTGTGAGCTCAAGATGGTATTAAAGTTAAATGGTATTGGAAAGAGGTGTAAGTATACATGTAACTAGTCTCTTTATGTCACTAACTAATCTAGTTTAAGCCTTAATGAAATACTTGCATAATAATGGGCTAACTAGTCCATTAAGAAAGTAGGGTGGGCTTCCAAGTCCATGTCCATTAATAAAAGCCCAAGTATGTAAGTATGTAACAAATAAATAAACAAAGCCCAAGTAATTAACTAGTAACATTAGTTAGTTAAAAATGATTAATAATAATTAATCATGAATGTAAATAATATTTAAAATATTATTCGTGTAAAGTATGTGTGTCACAAAGACAAATCGGGCCATGAAAAGTTAAATACGGTAACAAGTAACACGTATAAGAACACGTTTATTAAAACACAAGCATTAATAATAAATTATTAATAATTAAACGTTGGAAAAATCCAGGGTCGTTACATTACCCACCTGTTAAAGAAAATTTCGTCCTGAAATTTTAAGCTGAGGTAGATGGAGGAGCTGGGAAAAGGTGAGGATACTTCTGCATCATTTGATCCTCTCGTTCCCAAGTAAACTCAGGTCCTCGTTTGGCATTCCATCGTACTCAGATGATCAGAATCTTGTTGTGTTTCAAAGTTTTGACCTCACGGTCCATTATTTCGACAGGTTCTTCCACGAAGTGGAGTTTGTCATCAATCGTAAGTTCCTCCAATGGTATGACATGTTCCGGTTCAGCAAGACACTTCTTCAAATTCGATACATGAAAGTAGGATGAACTGAGCTCAATTGAGTTGGAAGATCCAAACCGTAAGCAATGGGTCCAACACGCTCCAAGATTTTAAAAGGACCAATGTATCGCGGATTGAGTTTCCCACGTTTTCCAAAATGGATCACACCTTTCCAAGGTGCGACCTTCAACATTACACGGTCACCCACGTTGAATTCAAAGTCTTTACGTTTAAGGTCGGCATAACTCTTTTGGCGATCACGGGCCGTCTTGAGTCTCGCTTGAATTTGGACAATCTTCTCAGTTGTTTCGTGGACTATCTCGGGTCCGGTGATTTGCGTTTCGTCTACCTCGGCCCAAAAAACAGGAGATCAGCATTTGCGGCCATACAACGCTTCAAAAGGTGCTGCATTAATACTCGAATGATAACTGTTGTTGTAAGAGAATTCGGCTAGCGGAAAATGCCTTTCCCAAGCCTTTCCGAAATCATTGACACATGCAAGCAACATGTCTTCCAAAGTCTGAATCATGCGTTCGCTTTGTCTGTCGATCTGTGGGTGATACACAGTACTCATGTCGAGACGGGTCCCCAAGGCTTCTTGCAAAGAACGCCAAAATATGGAATCAAAATGGGGATCACTGTAGTGACCCGAACTTTTCCATGTTTATATATATTAATTGAGATTGATATTTACATGATTAAATGTTTCCAACATGTTAAGCAATCAAACTTGTTAAGACTTGATTAATTGAAATATGTTTCATATAGACAATTGACCACCCAAGTTGACTGGCGATTCACGAACGTTAAAACTATGATGATATATATATGGATATACATATGGTTAACATGAGATTATGATAAGTAAGTATCTCCATAAGTATATTAACAATGAGTTATATACATATAAACAAGACTACTAACTTAAGGATTTCGAAACAAGACATATATGTAACGATTATCGTTGTAACGACATTTAAATGTATATATATCATATTAAGATATATTAATATATCATAATATCATGATAATATAATAATTTAACATCTCATTAGATATTATAAACATTGGGTTAACAACATTTAACAAGATCGTTAACCTAAAGGTTTCAAAACAACACTTACATGTAACGACTAACGATGACTTAACGACTCAGTTAAAATGTATATACATGTAGTGTTTTAATATGTATTTATACACTTTTGAAAGACTTCCATACACTTATCAAAATACTTCTACTTAACAAAAATGCTTACAATTACATCCTCGTTCAGTTTCATCAACAATTCTACTCGTATGCACTCGTATTCGTACTCGTACAATACACAGCTTTTAGATGTATATACTATTGGTATATACACTCCAATGATCAGCTCTTAGCAGCCCATGTGAGTCACCTAACACATGTGGGAACCATCATTTGGCAACTAGCATGAAATATCTCATAAAATTACAAAAATATGAGTAATCATTCATGACTTATTTACATGAAAACAAAATTACATATCCTTTATATCTAATCCATACACTAACGACCAAAAACACCTACAAACACTTTCATTCTTCAATTTTATTCATCTAATTGATCTCTCTCAAGTTCTATCTTCAAGTTCTAAGTGTTCTTCATATATTCTACAAGTTCTAGTTACATAAAATCAAGAATACTTTCAAGTTTGCTAGCTCACTTCCAATCTTGTAAGGTGATCATCCAACCTCAAGAAATATTTGTTTCTTACAGTAGGTTATCATTCTAATACAAGGTAATAATCATATTCAAACTTTGGTTCAATTTTTATAACTATAACAATCTTATTTCAAGTGATGATCTTACTTGAACTTGTTTTCGTGTCATGATTCTGCTTCAAGAACTTCGAGCCATCCAAGGATCAGTTGAAGCTAGATCCATTTTTCTCTTTTCCAGTAGGTTTATCCAAGGAACTTAAGGTAGTAATGATGTTCATAACATCATTCAGTTCATACATATAAAGCTATCTTATTCGAAGGTTTAAACTTGTAATCACTAGAACATAGTTTAGTTAATTCTAAACTTGTTCGCAAACAAAAGTTAATCCTTCTAACTTGACTTTTAAAATCAACTAAACACATGTTCTATATCTATATGATATGCTAACTTAATGATTTAAAACCTGAAAACACGAAAAACACCGTAAAATCGGATTTACGCCGTCGTAGTAACACCGCGGGCTGTTTTGGGTTAGTTAATTAAAAACTATGATAAACTTTGATTTAAAAGTTGTTATTCTGAGAAAATTATTTTTATTATGAACATGAAACTATATCCAAAAATTATGGTTAAATTCAAAGTGGAAGTATGTTTTCTAAAATGGTCATCTAGACGTCGTTCTTTCGACTGAAATGACTACCTTTACAAAAACGACTTGTAACTTATTTTTCCGACTATAAACCTATACTTTTTCTGTTTAGATTCATAAAATATAGTTCAATATGAAACCATAGTAATTTGATTCACTCAAAACGGATTTAAAATGAAGAAGTTATGGGTAAAACAAGATTGGATAATTTTTCTCATTTTATCTACGTGAAAATTGGTAACAAATCTATTCCAACCATAACTTAATCAACTTGTATTGTATATTATGTAATCTTGAGATATCATAGACACGTATACAATGTTTTGACCTATCATGTCGACACATCTATATATATTTCGGAACAACCATAGACACTCTATATGTGAATGTTGGAGTTAGCTATACAAGGTTGAGGTTGATTCCAAAATATATATAGTTTGAGTTGTGATCAATACTGAGATACGTATACACTGGGTCGTGGATTGATTCAAGATAATATTTATCGATTTATTTCTGTACATCTAACTGTGGACAACTAGTTGTAGGTTACTAACGAGGACAGCTGACTTAATAAACTTAAAACATCAAAATATATTAAAAGTGTTGTAAATATATTTTGAACATACTTTGATATTTATGTATATATTGTTATAGGTTCGTGAATCAACCAGTGGCTAAGTCTTACTTCCCGACGAAGTAAAAATCTGTGAAAGTGAGTTATAGTCCCACTTTTAAAATCTAATATTTTTGGGATGAGAATACATGCAGGTTTTATAAATGATTTACAAAATAGACACAAGTACGTGAAACTACATTCTATGGTTGAATTATCGAAATCAAATATGCCCCTTTTTATTAAGTCTGGTAATCTAAGAATTAGGGAACAGACACCCTAATTGATGCGAATCCTAAAGATAGATCTATTGGGCCTAACAAACCCCATCCAAAGTACCGGATGCTTTAGTACTTCGAAATTTATATCATATCCGAAGGGTGTCCCGAAATGATGGGGATATTCTTATATATGCATCTTGTTAATGTCGGTTACCAGGTGTTCACCATATGAATGATTTTTATCTCTATGTATGGGATGTGTATTGAAATATGAAATCTTGTGGTCTATTATTATGATTTGATATATATAGGTTAAACCTACAACTCACCAACATTTTTGTTGACGTTTTAAGCATGTTTATTCTCAGGTGATTATTAAGAGCTTCCGCTGTTGCATACTTAAATAAGGACGAGATTTGGAGTCCATGCTTGTATGATATTGTGTAAAAACTGCATTCAAGAAACTTATTTTGTTGTAACATATTTGTATTGTAAACCATTATGTAATGGTCGTGTGTAAACAGGATATTTTAGATTATCATTATTTGATAATCTACGTAAAGCTTTTTTGTAACACCCCAGCTTAACATGACCACAATATTGTCCGCTTTGCCCGCAGGCGCACGGCTTTTTCTTGGCGACCACACACGAGAAGCACTTTCCCAGGAGGTCACCCATCCTGGTAGTGCTCTCGCCTGAGCACGCTTAACCATAACGTACTCGCACTTCTACTCAGCTTGTGATCCCAAAACGCGTTGTGTCATTTAAGCGTGAGTATTACCTTATAATCCCATGATCACTCATGTTCGTGAGCGATGTGGGATTTGCCTAGGGTGTTACATTCACCCCCCCTTAGGGACTCATCGTCCTCGATGAGGTTTGCCCCACCACCCCTAACGGCACATGAGTGGCTCTGATACCATTCTGTAACACCCCAGCTTAACATGACCACAATATTGTCCGCTTTGCCCGCAGGCGCACGGCTTTTTCTTGGCGACCACACACGAGAAGCACTTTCCCAGGAGGTCACCCATCCTGGTAGTGCTCTCGCCTGAGCACGCTTAACCATAACGTACTCGCACTTCTACTCAGCTTGTGATCCCAAAACGCGTTGTGTCATTTAAGCGTGAGTATTACCTTATAATCCCATGATCACTCATGTTCGTGGGCGATGTGGGATTTGCCTAGGGTGTTACATTACTGTGACGACCCGGAAATTTTCGACTAAATTTAAACTTTATCTTTATATTATTCTGACACGATAAGCAATGTTTGTTAAGTTAAATCTCAAGGATTTTAAACTATGTTTATACATTCATTTAAACCTCGACCAAATTCCAATGATTCACGAACCATTAAATGAACATATATGAATATGTATGTATATGTGTATATGTTATAAATTGAAAATGTCAACAAAGTATTTAAAAGTATAATGCTTTATATGAATGTATTTGTTTCAATATGATTATCAACGAAATTAAAAATATATATATTAAATGATTGAATTATCAGAAACATTGAATTATGATTACAAGTCTCTGTTGAGAGGTCCACTATGATTTGAGAAATCTATTCCTCTTAACGATATTCGAAATAATTTGTAAAGCTATTTATAAATAAAAATAAAAAGTGTCATTTACGAAAGTTAGACAAAAGCTATTGGAGAATTGGTTTCCATAATATTCTATTAATCTATTTTCAAACGTACAAAAACATTTTCAGTTTAAAAAGAACTTTATTATTAAAACGTATATAACTTTTATAAATATCTAGAATCACTTTTGACAACTCATTACTTAACCAGTATAATAAATATAACGATATTTATATTTTATTTCATTAAATATATATAACGATTTAAATTAATATTATATATATTTATACGCGTATTATACATACATAGTTTTTATACTTTTACTATACTTTAAGTATACCTTTACTTTACTTTTACTTTTACTTTACTTTAACTTTAATAATTCACTTTAATAATTCATATTTTAATAATTCATACTTTAATAATTCACTTTAATAATTCATACTTTAATAATTCACTTTAATAATTCATACTTTAATAATTCACTTTAATAATTCATACTTTAATAATTCACTTTAATAATTTATACTTTAATAATTCACTTTAATAATTCAAAAATCTATTATAAATAGAATTCAATAGGTTTCATTATTTCATAGAAACTTGAAAATATATTTCTCTAAACTCTCTCAATCGATTTACATATATATATATATATATATATATATATATATATATATATATATATATATATATATATATATATATATATATATATATATATATATATATATATATATATATATATATATATATATATATATATATATATTGCTCTATATTATTTCAAGATATTATTAGTATACATAAAATATTACGACGGAGTGATGTCCGAGTGATTTCAAAATAGTTTTTTTGAATGAGTCGAAGCTAAGGAAATTATGGGTTATAGCTATGGAGGTGATGGGTATGGTTCATGGGTATGCTCGTGAGGTCAATCTAGTGTTTATCATCTCCGTTGCGTCTACGTACTTTCCTGCAATATTGAATCTCAATATTGATACGTTCGTGAATCCGAGGCCAACCTTGCACTTGTTAAATGATGTTATATGTATTTTTACTACGAAATACAGTATTGTGAGTTTCATTTGCTCCCTTTTATATATATTTTTGGGACTGAGAATACATGCGCTGTTTTTATAAATGTTTTACGAAATAGACACAAGTACTAAAACTAATTCTACGTGGGTTTAAACCAGAAATATACCCTTAGCTTGGTAACATTAAACTACTTGTCTATGTACGGTAGGCGCGAATCCTAAAGATAGATCTATTGGGCCTGACAAACCCCATCCTGACTATTGGATGCTTTAGTACTTCGAGGTTATTTTAAACACACCTGATCTGGTGTACTTCAGAGGGTAAAACATGAATGTTAAGGCTTGTTACCGGGTGCCTACAACTTATAGAATACTTTTATACACTTGCGAGTGTACATATATTTATAAACAGAAATCTTGTGGTCTATTAATATATTGAAATGATTGTTATGATAAACCTATGAACTCACCAACCTTTTGGTTGACACTTTAAAGCATGTTTATTCTCAGGTATTAAAGAAATCTTCCGCTGTGCATTAGCTCATTTTAAGGATATTACTTGGAGTCATTCATGGCATATTTTGAAAGACGTTGCATTCGAGTCATTGAGTTCATCAAGATTATTATTATGTCAATTATAGTTGGATGTATTATGAAATGGTGTGCATTCCGTCAACTTTCGTTGTAAAGAAAGTTTGTCTTTTAAAAACGAATGCAATGTTTGTAAAATGTATCATATAGAGGTCAAAATACCTCGCGATGTAATCAACTATTGTGAATCGTTTATAATATATATGAACGGGTCCTTTCAGTTGGTATCAGAGCGGTGGTCTTAGCGAACCAGGTCTGCATTAGTGTGTCTAACTGATAGTCGTTAGGATGCATTAGTGAGTCTGGACTTCGACCGTGTCTGCATTTCAAAAGTTTTGCTCATCATTCTTGTCGAAAATTACCTGCTTATCATTCTTAGTCTAGACACATCTTATTGCATTGATTGCATGAATAGTGTATAGACAAAATTCATATCTTAGCGTATCTGCTAATTCATATCTTAGCGTATCTGTTACTGTAAACTTTGCCTGACATATTCCGTAAATTCCTCCGTAATCTACGAAACCTTTTGCTCTATATAATTAGAATACCACCCGATAGCCGGAAAATCATTTCATATCGAAAAATTCTTTATTCAATCGAACAAAATGGAATTCGTCATTAGTTCAAGTCCCTCGAATTCCGATATGGAATCCCACTCAAGTTCCGAAAGCAGTGTGACCGGAATGGATCAACCAATTAGTCATCATCTATTCTGGATGAATTGAGGATGGGTTCGTAGCCTCCTTAATCATTGGAGACAAGAATAAGGTGATCCCTTCCATCCACCACATTGCCCTCTTGGCGATGAACCTGAAGCACTTACCAGCGAACCGGTCTGAAACACCATTTTCTCTCTCATTTTCAGAGTATCTCATCACGATTATATACTACATCAAATTCTAGATTTTATTTATCCGCTCGTCCGAACCGACAATCACCCCGATGTAATAGAAGAAGTCAACGAGCTTCGCGCTCGAGTAGTGGCTTTAGAGAATATGGTGTAAGGGTTACAAACACCAACAAATAACGAAGTATTAATTCATAATTTCAATTTTATTGAATAAATACTCCGTAAAAGTTATGTAATTTCTAAAGTCTTTAGGGATTATTCAGTTCTAGTTTCAACCGTAAATCAAATGAGTTTAATTTAATATTAACTCATTAAATCTATATTACATCTAAAGAAAATATACACATATATTTTCATAAAGACTGTAATAAACTTCTTTTGTACAAAATATTAATTGTGAAAAATTTTTAACGGGTAGGTAATACCCGAAAGATATATAAATTCACAATTAATATATTACATTTTTCGAATCTGATTAAGCAAATCATCAACTATACTCTCAAAATCTCACAACAATATACATTCTTGTATAGAAATCAAAATAACCATTCTCACCCAAATTTGATTACGCATTCTGATTTTGACAAATCAAAATCCAAGTCATGATTTAACAGAAGACATCACTATTAGATTCCTACATCTTTCAAATCTATACTTTGACTTCAAAACCGTGTTAGAACATCATATGTATATTAACGATTACAAACTGTGTTTAAACTCTCCGAAGTTTTCGAAGACACTTCAAACAATGAACAATCGAGATGATGATCCAATCACATGTTACCCACAGTTATACACCTGAAAAACTCTCAAAACCCAAGTCATAGTTCGACACGTATCCGTGTTAGACCCTTTGGCATTTACTAGCTAAAATAACTTTTCAATTCCGTTTCAAAATAGACAGTTTTGTCACATCTCCAGCAAGTCAACTTCGACTTCTCAATCAAAACAGTCTTATTATAACCTCAATAGATACGTTGCCCTTTCGCCAATGTTACCGGGGAATCGTTTATATTCCCCACATTAGCAATAAAGTTACCAACAACTTCACTGATCTTTGACTTTCAAAAAAAAAAATCATTATAATTATCGAAACCCTATCATATACACATTCGTACCTTATAACAAGAATTGCCATACCAATTATTGAGAATCAGCAATCAGTATTTTGAAATCTCGCAGCATGTCTACGCCAACAGTTATATGTGTACGTAAAACGTCTATCTCCTGGACTTACATACTTTGAATGTGAAGTTCTGAAAAATATTCTGAACTGCAAACTAGTTCTTGAAATGCTGACGAAGCATCAAAAACTGTAAACGATCTTAACAGTAAAAAGTTTGATGACAAAGAATAGTAAGGTGGTAAAGCTGAGAAAAAGAGAAGGTTTGGAACTGGAAAACGGATTGAACAGACTATGAAGGAGGCTGTGGACAAATCACAAAGACTAAATCTGCCTTCAAAGAATCCAAATGATTCAGTGCCTGCTAAAGTCATTAACGAATACCTTACTCTTTATTCTAAACCTTTACAGACAAATCTTCATCATCATCCATCAATATTAGAAATTCTAAGATATTATCATATCTTTCATTATAAATATTTGCGATATTTCTGAAGATATTTTCACAACTAATCTTATCTGAAGTCATTTATCTCTTTGTGCTATCAGTGTTACATCATATAAGAAACTATTAGTTTCTATATTCTATAAACTTTTGAGTTTAAATTATGAATGTTTTGAAGTAGTGTTGGGAACTGAAGCATGAGTTAGTATAATATAATGACACTTGATCAACGTGATTATATTACAGTAAGTCATGCTGAGATTCTAATGGGACATGACGATTCACAGACCATGCCGTCATCATGTTCCATGTTACACGACTCTTGTATTCTATTTAATCTCTAAAAATATCAAGAATATATTTTCTTGATGATTCGGTCTTTTCAGGGTATTCTGGTAAATTAACAAATCAAGATCGTGCCATTACCATTTCCTTCTTAGAACATTAACTATGTTCATTCTGAAATTCATATCTGCGAATACTGGACCATTACAAACGTTGCTTAATCGCAAGAAGAAGAAACGAAAGGACAAAACTCCAAAATAGAAATTGGAGTATAAATCGCAGCAAATAGACGGGGGCATTAACTTGGATGTCAATGATTATAGAAGACAAAAGCAGGGGCTTTGAAATATAAGGGAAGATATAAAACCCAACAACCACCCAAAAATTATAAACCGTATATATCGATGCATATAGCAATATAAAGACACGGAAGAACTAAAAACACTATAAAACCGAGAATATAGTAGAAGTAAATAGATTCTTCCGGAGGCAGATGAAAAAGAAGAATGACAGATATGAAAGTGAGGAGTATATCGAGAATCAGTACTGGATGAAGCATATTGACAAATACTTTAAAATATGAGTTGAGGGAGAAAGAATAGAAGGTGTGAGTTGTAAGGAAACGAAGGAGGTGGATTTATAGTGAAATACCCGACAGAGAAATCAAGATGGATTATCGTATTAATTCGAAGAGAATCATAATCTCCTTAATCACCGAAGCATCAAATCCAACATAGATTACAAAGATTTTCTTTAAATTCGGAGATCAATTGTGATGACGTCAAAAGATATGACGAATCACTATAATCTTATTTCCTTCATTTACGATAACTTCCCTCATACGCTTTGAGTAATCGAATTATTTTATCCATACTTCTTAGACATGATAAAACTTCATAATCGTCATAATAACATTCTCATTGTTAGCCATAATGACCTCTATCAAATTTCGGGGACGAAATTTCTTTAACGGGTAGGTACTGTGACGACCCGGAAATTTTCGACTAAATTTAAACTTTATCTTTATATTATTCTGACACGATAAGCAATGTTTGTTAAGTTAAATCTCAAGGATTTTAAACTATGTTTATACATTCATTTAAACCTCGACCAAATTCCAATGATTCACGAACCATTAAATGAACATATATGAATATGTATGTATATGTGTATATGTTATAAATTGAAAATGTCAATAAAGTATTTAAAAGTATAATGCTTTATATGAATGTATTTGTTTCAATATGATTATCAACGAAATTAAAAAAATATATATTAAATGATTGAATTATCAGAAACATTGAATTATGATTACAAGTCTCTGTTGAGAGGTCCACTATGATTTGAGAAATCTATTCCTCTTAACGATATTCGGAATAATTTGTAAAGCTATTTATAAATAAAAATAAAAAGTGTCATTTACGAAAGTTAGACAAAAGCTATTGGAGAATTGGTTTCCATAATATTCTATTAATCTATTTTCAAACGTACAAAAACATTTTCAGTTTAAAAAGAACTTTATTATTAAAACGTATATAACTTTTATAAATATCTAGAATCACTTTTGACAACTCATTACTTAACCAGTATAATAAATATAACGATATTTATATTTTATTTCATTAAATATATATAACGATTTAAATTAATATTATATATATTTATACGCGTATTATACATACATAGTTTTTATACTTTTACTATACTTTAAGTATACCTTTACTTTACTTTTACTTTTACTTTACTTTAACTTTAATAATTTACTTTAATAATTCATATTTTAATAATTCATACTTTAATAATTCACTTTAATAATTCATACTTTAATAATTCACTTTAATAATTCATACTTTAATAATTCATACTTTAATAATTCACTTTAATAATTTATACTTTAATAATTCACTTTAATAATTCAAAAATCTATTATAAATAGAATTCAATAGGTTTCATTATTTCATAGAAACTTGAAAATATATTTCTCTAAACTCTCTCAATCGATTTACATATATATATATATATATATATATATATATATATATATATATATATATATATATATATATATATATATATTTGCTCTATATTATTTCAAGATATTATTAGTATACATAAAATATTACGACGGAGTGATGTCCGAGTGATTTCAAAATAGTTTTTTTGAATGAGTCGAAGCTAAGGAAATTATGGGTTATAGCTATGGAGGTGATGGGTATGGTTCATGGGTATGCTCGTGAGGTCAATCTAGTGTTTATCATCTCCGTTGCGTCTACGTACTTTCCTGCAATATTGAATCTCAATATTGATACGTTCGTGAATCCGAGGCCAACCTTGCACTTGTTAAATGATGTTATATGTATTTTTACTACGAAATACAGTATTGTGAGTTTCATTTGCTCCCTTTTATATATATTTTTGGGACTGAGAATACATGCGCTGTTTTTATAAATGTTTTACGAAATAGACACAAGTACTAAAACTAATTCTACGTGGGTTTAAACCAGAAATATACCCTTAGCTTGGTAACATTAAACTACTTGTCTATGTACGGTAGGCGCGAATCCTAAAGATAGATCTATTGGGCCTGACAAACCCCATCCTGACTATGGGATGCTTTAGTACTTCGAGGTTATTTTAAACACACCTGATCTGGTGTACTTCAGAGGGTAAAACATGAATGTTAAGGCTTGTTACCGGGTGCCTACAACTTATAGAATACTTTTATACACTTGCGAGTGTACATATATTTATAAACAGAAATCTTGTGGTCTATTAATATATTGAAATGATTGTTATGATAAACCTATGAACTCACCAACCTTTTGGTTGACACTTTAAAGCATGTTTATTCTCAGGTATTAAAGAAATCTTCCGCTGTGCATTAGCTCATTTTAAGGATATTACTTGGAGTCATTCATGGCATATTTTGAAAGACGTTGCATTCGAGTCATTGAGTTCATCAAGATTATTATTATGTCAATTATAGTTGGATGTATTATGAAATGGTGTGCATTCCGTCAACTTTCGTTGTAAAGAAAGTTTGTCTTTTAAAAACGAATGCAATGTTTGTAAAATGTATCATATAGAGGTCAAAATACCTCGCGATGTAATCAACTATTGTGAATCGTTTATAATATATATGAACGGGTCCTTTCATTTTTAAACCTTTATTGATGAAATAAAGGTTATGGTTTGTTTTAAAATGAATGCAGTCTTTGAAAAATGTCTCATATAGAGGTCAAAACCTTGCAACGAAATCAATTAATATGGAACGTTTTTAATCAATAAGAACGGGACATTTCAGTTGGTATCCGAGCGTTGGTCTTAGAGAACCAGAATTTTGCATTAGTGTGTCTTATCGAGTTTGTTAGGATGCATTAGTGAGTCTGGACTTCGACCGTGTTTACTTGAAAAATGATTGCTTAACAAATTTTGTTGGAAACTATATATTTTTAACATGTGAATATTATGTGATATATTAATCTCTTAACGCGTTTGATATTATGTGATAGATGTCTACCTCTAGAACAAGTCCCATTGACTCACCTAATAGTAATGAAGAGTCAAATGTAAATTGGAATGATTCGTGGACTGATTCACAAGTTCCCGAAGAGGAACCGGAAGAAGATTCGGAACCGGAAGAAGAATCGGAACCGGAAGAAGAATCGGAACCGGATGAAGAAATAGAACCGGTGGGGGAAATAATAAAACAGTTAAGTAAAAGAAAATCCTCAACCAACCGACCAAGGTTAATTATGGTCAATGGTGTTTCCGCCAAGGAAGCAAAATATTGGGAGGATTACCAATTCTCCGATGAATCGGATTCCGACGAGAATTCCGATGATGTTATAGAAATTACCCCAACTGAATTTAAAAAGGCAAAAGAAAATAATAAGGGAAAGGGCATAAAAATAGAGAAATCTAATTCCAACCCCGATGAACTTTATATGTATCGTCAACCCCCGAAGTCCTTAAGTTGTAATAATGAACCGGGAACCTCTAAACCACCAGGTTTTTCTAAACCAATGTGGATAACGACGGCTCGTATTAGGGGAACATCATATATCCCTAGAAACTTGGCAAAACGAACCAAAACTGAAGAAGAAGAAACAAGTGAGTCGGAATAAGATAGCTGTATTCGTGTGGTGTAATATATGTAATATAGTGTGCTTATGCTTTATGATATATGTAAAAATTGCTTGTATTAATAAGTATTTTTTTTTATGAATCTAACTCTTGTCTATTTTACAGTATAAAAACACAAAATGGATAGACAACCCAATATTTTAAGAGACCTACCCGGAGACATGATTGATGAAATCTTGTCTAGAGTCGGTCAGAATTCTTCGGCACAACTATTTAAGGCGAGATCAGTTTGTAAGACATTCGAAGAACGTTCCAAGAATGCCTTGGTTTATAAAAGGCTTTCGTTCGAAAGATGGGGGATATCACATTGGGAAATCCATAAGTTACGATGTGTTTACTTTGACGCATATATTGCGGGGAACCCAAATGCTATTTTACGCAATGGGTTAAGAAATTATTTTGACTCAATATATCCGAATATTGGACTTCATGATTTAGAAAAAGCGGCTAACATGCAACATAAAGAAGCATGTTATGCTTACGGATTAGTAATGTTCGCTTCTCACCAAAGTGAGAACAAGAACATCGGCCTACAACTATTAAACAAAACGTTCCCACAAGTGACGGAGTCGGTAATTGGGGTAAGAAATGAGGTTTTTAGATTGTTACGGGACTGTTGGACATTACGTAACCCTCGTCCCTTTGACGACGTTACAACACGCTGTCTTATCAACGGCCATAACGGTTATGTTCCACAAGACCAAGGATGGGAAGTAATCCTAGTAAAACCAGAATGTATGACTTGTTTCTGGACGTATGAATTACGTGTCTTTATTGCCTTTGCTGAACGACTTGTGTACTAGCTAGAATTATCTTCACAACCATCTTGTATCAAATTTATTGTGTGCTATATTTCATGCTACATGTAAAATAAGCGGTATTGTAAGTTTGTAAAATATTGTGTAAAAGTTTGAACGCGAAATATTATTACAATCAGTTTTTCATATAGAATTGTAGTAGTTGAATTGTATATTAGCTACTAAGTATGAACTTAACGGGTAGATACTACCCGAATTTAAACTTATAAAACGCTAATATGAAGAAAAAGCTTTTATAAATGAGTTCATATTATGCTACGAAATACTATTAACTACTCTTAATATTCTGTATGATTAACTTGTTCCATTTGACTATTTTGAAGGAAATGGCACCGACTACTCGACACACCGTGAATATGAATGAAGAGGAATTTCGTACTTTTCTAGCTTCAAACATAGCCGCAGTACAGGCTGCGCTACATACCAACAATAACCTTGGATCTAGCAGTACAGGAAATCATGTAGGATGCACCTACAAAGAATTCACTGCCTGCAAACCTTTGGAATTTGATGGAACCGAAGGACCGATCGGATTGAAACGGTGGACCGAGAAGGTCGAATCGGTATTTGCCATAAGTAAGTGTACTGAAGAGGACAAAGTGAAGTACGCTAAGCATACCTTCACAGGTTCTGCGTTAAAATGGTGGAATACCTATCTAGAGCAAGTGGGACAAGACGATGCGTACGCACTACCGTGGTCAGCATTCAAGCACTTGATGAATGAGAAGTACCGTCCCAGAACTGAGGTCAATAAGCTCAAGACAGAACTTAGAGGGTTACGAACCCAAGGATTTGATATTACCACGTATGAAAGACGATTCACAGAATTATGCATATTGTGTCCGGGAGCATTCGAAGATGAGGAAGAGAAGATCGACGCGTTTGTGAAAGGATTACCGGAAAGAATCCAAGAAGATATAAGTTCACACGAGCCCGCCTCCATACAACAGGCATGTAGAATGGCTCACAAACTAGTGAACCAGATTGAAGAAACAATTAAAGAACAGACTGCTGAAGAGGCCAATGTGAAGCAAGTCAAAAGAAAGTGGGAGGAAAACGGTGATAAGAATCACCAATACAACAACAACAGTAATTACAACAATAATCGCAACAATTATCCCAACAATCGCAACATCAATCGCAACTACAACAAACGGCCCAACAACAACAACAACAACAACAACAACAACAGCAACTACAACAATCATTCCAACAACAATAATAACTGCAACAACAACAACAATCAGAAGCAGCTATGCCAAAGGTGTGAAAAGTATCACTCGGGGTTCTGCACCAAATTTTGCAACAAGTGTAAAAGAAATGGTCATAGCGCGGCGAAGTGTGAGGTCTACGGACCAGGGGTTAATAGAACGAAAGGAACAAATGGTGTCGGAACGAGTAATGGCGGAGCAAGTAGTGTCGGAGCAAGTTATGCCAATGTAGTTTGTTATAAATGTGGAAAACCGGGCCACATTATTAGAAATTGCCCGAACCAGGAGAACAAGGCCGTGGAAGAGTTTTCAATATTAATGCGGCAGAGGCACAGGAAGACCCAGAGCTTGTTACGGGTACGTTTCTTATTGACAATAAATCTGCTTACGTTTTATTTGATTCGGGTGCGGATAGAAGCTATATGAGTAGAGATTTTTGTGCTAAATTAAGTTGTCCATTGACGCCTTTGGATAGTAAATTTTTACTCGAATTAGCAAATGGTAAATTAATTTCAGCAGATAATATATGTCGGAATCGAGAAATTAAACTGGTTAGCGAAACATTTAAGATTGATTTGATACCAGTAGAGTTAGGGAGTTTTGATGTGATAATCTGTATGGACTGGTTGAAAGAAGTGAAAGCAGAGATCGTTTGTTACAAAAATGCAATTCGCATTATACGAGAAAAAGGAAAACCCTTAATGGTGTATGGAGAAAAGGGCAACACGAAGCTACATCTTATTAGTAATTTGAAGGCACAAAAACTAATAAGAAAAGGTTGCTATGCTGTTCTAGCACACGTTGAGAAAGTACAAACTGAAGAAAAGAGCATCAATGATGTTCCCATTGCAAAAGAATTTCCCGATGTATTTCCGAAAGAATTTCTGGGATTACCCCCACATCGATCCGTTGAATTTCAAATAGATCTTGTACCAGGAGCTGCACCAATAGCTCGTGCTCCTTACAGACTCGCACCCAGTGAGATGAAAGAACTGCAAAGCCAATTACAAGAACTTTTAGAGCGTGGTTTCATTCGACCAAGCACATCACCGTGGGGAGCTCCTGTTTTGTTTGTCAAGAAGAAAGATGGTACATTCAGGTTGTGTATCGACTACCGAGAGTTGAACAAACTTACCATCAAGAACCGCTACCCACTACCGAGAATCGACGACTTATTTGATCAACTACAAGGCTCGTCTGTTTATTCAAAGATTGACTTACGTTCCGGGTATCATCAAATGCGGGTGAAAGAAGATGATATTCCAAAGACTGCTTTCAGAACACGTTACGGTCATTACGAGTTTATGGTCATGCCGTTTGGTTTAACTAATGCACCAGCTGTGTTCATGGACCTTATGAACCGAGTGTGTAGACCATACCTTGACAAGTTTGTCATTGTTTTCATTGATGACATACTTATTTACTCAAAGAATGACCAAGAACACGGTGAACATTTGAGAAAAGTGTTAGAAGTATTGAGGAAGGAAGAATTGTACGCTAAGTTTTCAAAGTGTGCATTTTGGTTGGAAGAAGTTCAATTCCTCGGTCACATAGTGAACAAAGAAGGTATTAAGGTGGATCCGGCAAAGATAGAAATTGTTGAAAAGTGGGAAACCCCGAAAACTCCGAAACACATACGCCAGTTTTTAGGACTAGCTGGTTACTACAGAAGGTTCATCCAAGACTTTTCCAGAATAGCAAAACCCTTGACTGCATTAACGCATAAAGGGAAGAAATTTGAATGGAAGGATGAACAAGAGAAAGCGTTTCAGTTATTGAAGAAAAAGCTAACTACGGCACCTATATTGTCATTGCCTGAAGGGAATGATGATTTTGTGATTTATTGTGACGCATCAAAGCAAGGTCTCGGTTGTGTATTAATGCAACGAACGAAGGTGATTGCTTATGCGTCTAGACAATTGAAGATTCACGAGCAAAATTATACGACGCATGATTTGGAATTAGGCGCGGTTGTTTTTGCATTAAAGACTTGGAGGCACTACTTATATGGGGTCAAAAGTATTATATATACCGACCACAAAAGTCTTCAACACATATTTAATCAGAAACAACTGAATATGAGGCAGCGTAGGTGGATTGAATTGTTAAATGATTACGACTTTGAGATTCGTTACCACCCGGGGAAGGCAAATGTGGTAGCCGATGCCTTGAGCAGGAAGGACAGAGAACCCATTCTAGTAAAATCTATGAATATAATGATTCATAATAACCTTACTACTCAAATAAAGGAGGCACAACAAGGAGTTTTAAAAGAGGGAAATTTAAAGGATGAAATACCCAAAGGATCGGAGAAGCATCTTAATATTCGGGAAGACGGAACCCGGTATAGGGCTGAAAGGATTTGGATACCAAAATTTGGAGATATGAGAGAAATGGTACTTAGAGAAGCTCATAAAACCAGATACTCAATACATCCTGAAACGGGGAAGATGTACAAGGATCTCAAGAAACATTTTTGGTGGCCAGGTATGAAAGCCGATGTTGCTAAATACGTAGGAGAATGTTTGACGTGTTCTAAGGTCAAAGCTGAGCATCAGAAACATCAGGTCTACTTCAACAACCCGAAATCCCGGAATGGAAATGGGAAAACATTACCATGGATTTCATTACTAAATTGCCAAGGACTACAAGTGGTTTTGATACTATTTGGGTAATAGTTGATCGTCTCACCAAATCAGCACACTTCCTGCTAATAAGAGAAGATGACAAGATGGAGAAGTTAGCACGACTGTATTTGAAGGAAGTCGTCTCCAGACATGGAATACCAATCTCTATTATCTCTGATAGGGATGGCAGATTTATTTCAAGATTCTGGCAGACATTACAGCAAGCATTAGGAACTCGTCTAGACATGAGTACTGCCTATCATCCACAAACTGATGGGCAGAGCGAAAGGACGATACAAACACTTGAAGACATGCTACGAGCATGTGTTATTGATTTCGGAAACAGTTGGGATCGACATCTACCGTTAGCAGAATTTTCCTACAACAACAGCTACCATTCAAGCATTGAGATGGCGCTGTTTGAAGCACTTTATGGTAGAAAGTGCAGGTCTCCAATTTATTGGAGTGAAGTGGGGGATAGACAGATTACGGGTCCGGAGATTATACAAGAAACTACCGAGAAGATCATCCAAATTCAACAACGGTTGAAAACCGCCCAAAGTCGACAAAAGAGCTACGCTGACATTAAAAGAAAAGATATAGAATTTGAAATTGGAGAGATAGTCATGCTTAAAGTTGCACCTTGGAAAGGCGTTGTTCGATTTGGTAAACGAGAGAAATTAAATCCAAGGTATATTGGACCATTCAAGATTATTGATCGTGTCGGACCAGTAGCTTACCGACTTGAGTTACCTCAACAACTCGCAGCTGTACATAACACTTTCCACGTCTCGAATTTGGAGAAATGTTTTGCTAAAGAAGATCTCACTATTCCGTTAGATGAAATCCAAATCAACGAAAAACTTCAATTCATCGAAGAACCCGTCGAAATATTGGATCGTGAGGTTAAAAGACTTAAGCAAAACAAGATACCAATTGTTAAGGTTCGATGGAATGCTCGTAGAGGACCCGAGTTCACCTGGGAGCGTGAAGATCAGATGAATAAGAAATACCCGCATCTATTTCCAGAAGATTCGTCAACACCTTCAACAGCTTAAAATTTCGGGACGAAATTTATTTAACGGGTAGGTACTGTAGTGACCCGAACTTTTCCATGTTTATATATATTAATTGAGATTGATATTTACATGATTAAATGTTTCCAACATGTTAAGCAATCAAACTTGTTAAGACTTGATTAATTGAAATATGTTTCATATAGACAATTGACCACCCAAGTTGACCGGCGATTCACGAACGTTAAAACTATGATGATATATATATGGATATACATATGGTTAACATGAGATTATGATAAGTAAGTATCTCCATAAGTATATTAACAATTAGTTATATACATATAAACAAGACTACTAACTTAAGGATTTCGAAACGAGACATATATGTAACGATTATCGTTGTAACGACATTTAAATGTATATATATCATATTAAGATATATTAATATATCATAATATCATGATAATATAATAATTTAACATCTCATTAGATATTATAAACATTGGGTTAACAACATTTAACAAGATCGTTAACCTAAAGGTTTCAAAACAACACTTACATGTAACGACTAACGATGACTTAACGACTCAGTTAAAATGTATATACATGTAGTGTTTTAATATGTATTTATACACTTTTGAAAGACTTCCATACACTTATCAAAATACTTCTACTTAACAAAAATGCTTACAATTACATCCTCGTTCAGTTTCATCAACAATTCTACTCGTATGCACTCGTATTCGTACTCGTACAATACACAGCTTTTAGATGTATGTACTATTGGTATATACACTCCAATGATCAGCTCTTAGCAGCCCATGTGAGTCACCTAACACATGTGGGAACCATCATTTGGCAACTAGCATGAAATATCTCATAAAATTACAAAAATATGAGTAATCATTCATGACTTATTTACATGAAAACAAAATTACATATCCTTTATATCTAATCCATACACCAACGACCAAAAACACCTACAAACACTTTAATTCTTCAATTTTATTCATCTAATTGATCTCTCTCAAGTTCTATCTTCAAGTTCTAAGTGTTCTTCATATATTCTACAAGTTCTAGTTACATAAAATCAAGAATACTTTCAAGTTTGCTAGCTCACTTCCAATCTTGTAAGGTGATCATCCAACCTCAAGAAATATTTGTTTCTTACAGTAGGTTATCATTCTAATACAAGGTAATAATCATATTCAAACTTTGGTTCAATTTTTATAACTATAACAATCTTATTTCAAGTGATGATCTTACTTGAACTTGTTTTCGTGTCATGATTCTGCTTCAAGAACTTCGAGCCATCCAAGGATCAGTTGAAGCTAGATCCATTTTTCTCTTTTCCAGTAGGTTTATCCAAGGAACTTAAGGTAGTAATGATGTTCATAACATCATTCAGTTCATACATATAAAGCTATCTTATTCGAAGGTTTAAACTTGTAATCACTAGAACATAGTTTAGTTAATTCTAAACTTGTTCGCAAACAAAAGTTAATCCTTCTAACTTGACTTTTAAAATCAACTAAACACATGTTCTATATCTATATGATATGCTAACTTAATGATTTAAAACCTGAAAACACGAAAAACACCGTAAAATGGGATTTACGCCGTCGTAGTAACACCGCGGGCTGTTTTGGGTTAGTTAATTAAAAACTATGATAAACTTTGATTTAAAAGTTGTTATTCTGAGAAAATTATTTTTATTATGAACATGAAACTATATCCAAAAATTATGGTTAAATTCAAAGTGGAAGTATGTTTTCTAAAATGGTCATCTAGACGTCGTTCTTTCGACTGAAATGACTACCTTTACAAAAACGACTTGTAACTTATTTTTCTGACTATAAACCTATACTTTTTTTGTTTAGATTCATAAAATATAGGTCAATATGAAACCATAGTAAGTTGATTCACTCAAAACGGATTTAAAATGAAGAAGTTATGGGTAAAACAAGATTGGATAATTTTTCTCATTTTAGCTACGTGAAAATTGGTAACAAATCTATTCCAACCATAACTTAATCAACTTGTATTTTATATTATGTAATCTTGAGATACCATAGACACGTATACAATGTTTTGACCTATCATGTCGACACATCTATATATATTTCGGAACAACCATAGACACTCTATATGTGAATGTTGGAGTTAGCTATACAAGGTTGAGGTTGATTCCAAAATATATATAGTTTGAGTTGTGATCAATACTGAGATACGTATACACTGGGTCGTGGATTGATTCAAGATAATATTTATCGATATATTTCTGTACATCTAACTGTGGACAACTAGTTGTAGGTTACTAACGAGGACAGCTGACTTAATAAACTTAAAACATCAAAATATATTAAAAGTGTTGTAAATATATTTTGAACATACTTTGATATATATGTATATATTGTTATAGGTTCGTGAATCAACCAGTGGCTAAGTCTTACTTCCCGACGAAGTAAAAATCTGTGAAAGTGAGTTATAGTCCCACTTTTAAAATCTAATATTTTTGGGATGAGAATACATGCAGGTTTTATAAATGATTTACAAAATAGACACAAGTACGTGAAACTACATTCTATGGTTGAATTATCGAAATCGAATATGCCCCTTTTTATTAAGTCTGGTAATCTAAGAATTAGGGAACAGACACCCTAATTGATGCGAATCCTAAAGATAGATCTATTGGGCCTAACAAACCCCATCCAAAGTACCGGATGCTTTAGTACTTCGAAATTTATATCATATCCGAAGGGTGTCCCGGAATGATGGGGATATTCTTATATATGCATCTTGTTAATGTCGGTTACCAGGTGTTCACCATATGAATGATTTTTATCTCTATGTATGGGATGTGTATTGAAATATGAAATCTTGTGGTCTATTATTATGATTTGATATATATAGGTTAAACCTACAACTCACCAACATTTTTGTTGACGTTTTAAGCATGTTTATTCTCAGGTGATTATTAAGAGCTTCCGCTGTCGCATACTTAAATAAGGACGAGATTTGGAGTCCATGCTTGTATGATATTGTATAAAAACTGCATTCAAGAAACTTATTTTGTTGTAACATATTTGTATTGTAAACCATTATGTAATGGTCGTGTGTAAACAGGATATTTTAGATTATCATTATTTGATAATCTACGTAAAGCTTTTTAAACCTTTATTGATGAAATAAAGGTTATGGTTTGTTTTAAAATGAATGCAGTCTTTGAAAAACGTCTCATATAGAGGTCAAAACCTCGCAACGAAATCAATTAATATGGAACGTTTTTAATCAATACGAACGGGACATTTCAATCGCGATCTGAGATAATCGATAAGGGCACACCATGACGAGATATAACCTCTTTTATGTATAGTTGAGCGAGTTTCTCCATCGTATCCGTTTCCTTCATGGCTAAAAAGTGTGCAGATTTAGTAAGAGGGTCAACAATAACCCAGATGGTATCGTATCCGCCCACCGTCTTTGGTAACTTCATAATGAAATCCATTGTTATCCTTTCCCACTTCCATTGCGGGATTTCCAGTTGTTGAAGCAACCCAGAAGGCTTCTGATATTCGGCCTTAACTTTAGAGCAAGTCAAATACTTCCCAACATAAGTTGCAACATCCTTCTTAAGATTAGGCCACCAATACTGTTCCTTAAGATCGTGGTACATTTTACCGGCTCCTGGATGAATCGAATATCTTGACTTGTGGGCTTCATCTAATATAAGGTTCCGTAGATCTCCATAACGAGGTACCTAAATTCTTCCGGCATAGCATCGGAGTCCACTCTCCTTAACTTCGAATCGAGAGACGAGAATGTTCAAGTATTCATGAGATATATTCTCCTCCTTGAGAGCCTCACCTTGGGCTACTTGGATCTGGCCATTGAGATTCGAATGAATGGTGATGTTTAGAGCCCGAACATGAAGAGGTGTCATCCTCTCCTTTCGGCTCAAAGCGTCAGCTACAACATTGGCCTTGCCAGGGTGATAACGAAGTTCACAATCATAGTCGTTCAGCGTCTCGATCCATCGACGCTGTCTCATATTTAGTTGCTTCTGATCGAAGATGTGTTGGAGGCTTTTATGATCGGTGAAAATAGAGCTCTTAGTTCCATAAATATAATGTCTCCACAGTTTTAATGCAAAGACAACGGCTCCAAGCTCAAGATCGTGCATTGTGTAATTTAGTTCGTGAATCTTCAGTTGACGAGAGGCGTAAGCGATAACCTTTGTGCGTTGCATCAGTACACAACCAAAACCACTTTTCGAAGCATCGCAATAAATGACGAAATCGTCACTGCCTTCAGGAAGTGATAAGATAGGTGCGGTGGTTAACTTCTTCTTCAAGGTTTGAAATGCTGATTCTTGTTCGGGTTCCCAAATGAACTTCTTCCCTTTGTGAGTCAGCGCGGTCAAAGGACGCGCAATCAGAGAGAAAACTTAAATAAATCTTCGGTAGTAACCGGCGAGGCCTAAAAATTGGCGGATATGAGTCGGAGTAGTGGGGGTTTCCCACTTGCTGATAGCTTCGATCTTCGCGGGATCTACTTTTGTAGTGACCCGAACAATTCCATGTTTATATATATTAAATAAAATTGTTATTTACATGATTAAGTGTTTCCAACATGTTAAGCAATCAAACTTGTTAAAACTTGATTAATTGAAATAGGATTCATATAAACAATTGACCACCCAAGTTGACCGGTGATTCACGAACGTTAAAACTTGTAAAAACTATATGATGACATATATATGGATATATATATAGTTAACATGATATTATGATAAGTAAACACATCATTAAGTATATTAACAATGAACTACATATGTAAAAACAAGACTACTAACTTAAGAATTTTGAAACGAGACATATATGTAACGATTATCGTTGTAACAATATTTAACTGTATATATATCATATTAAGATATATTAATACATCATATTATCATGATAATGTAATAATTTAACATCTCTTTAGATATAATAAACAATGGGTTAACAACATTTAACAAGATCGTTAACCTAAAGGTTTCAAAACAACATTTACATGTAACGACTAACGATGACTTAACGACTCAGTTTAAATGTATATACATGTAGTGTTTTAATATGTATTCATACACTTTTGAAAGACTTCAATCCACTTATCAAAATACTTCTACTTAACAAAAATGCTTACAATTACATCCTTGTTCAGTTTCATCAACAATTCTACTCGTATGCACCCGTATTCGTACTCGTACAATACACAGCTTTTAGATGTAAGTACTATTGGTATATACACTCCAATTATCAGCTCTTAGCAGCCCATGTGAGTCACCTAACACATGTGGGAACCATCATTTGGCAACTAGCATGAAATATCTCATAAAATTACAAAAATATTAGTAATCATTCATGACTTATTTACATGTAAACAAAATTACACATCCTTTATATCTAATCCATATACCAACGACCAAAAACACCTACAAACCCTTTCATTCTTCAATTTTCTTCATCTAATTGATCTCTCTCAAGTTCTATCTTCATGTTCTAAGTGTTCTTCATAAATTCTATAAGTTCTAGTTTCATAAAATCACGAATACTTCTAAGTTTGCTAGCTTACTTCCAATCTTGTAAAGTGATCATCCAACCTCAAGAAATATTTCTTATTTATAGTAAGATATCTTTCTAATACAAGGTAATACTCATATTCAAACTTTGATTCAATTTCTATAACTATAATAATCTTATTTCGAGTGATGATCTTACTTGAACTTGTTTTCGTGTCATGATTCTGCTTCAAGAACTTTCAAGCCATCCAAGGATCCTTTGAAGCTAGATCCATTTGTCTCTTTTCCAGTAGGTTTATCCACAAAACTTGAGGTAGTAATGATGTTCATAACATCATTCGATTCATACATATAAAGCTATCTTATTCGAAGGTTTAAACTCTAAATCACTAGAACATAGTTTAGTTAATTCTAAACTTGATCGCAAACAAAAGTTAATCCTTCTAAATTGACTTTTAAATCAACTAAACATATGTCCTATATCTATATGATATGCTAACTTAATGATTTAAAACCCGGAAACACGAAAACACCATAAAACCGGACATACGCCGTCGTAGTAACAACGCGGGCTGTTTTGGGTTTGATAATTAAAAACTATGATAAACTTTGATTTAAAAGTTGTTCTTCTGGGAAAATGATTTTTCTTATGAACATGAAACTATATATCCAAAAATCATGGTTAAACTCAAAGTGGAAGTATGTTTTTCAAAATGGTCATCAAGACATCGTTCTTTAGATTGAAATGACTACCTCTTACAAAAACAACTTGTAACTTATATTTCTAACTATAAACCTATACTTTTTCTATTTAGATTTATAAAATAGAGTTCAATATGAAACTATAGCAATTTGATTCACTCAAAACGGATTTAAAACGAAGAAGTTATGGGTAAAATAAGATTGGATATTTTTTGATTGTTGTAGCTACGGAAAATATTGTAACAATTCTATACAAATCATATCCTAGCTAACTTATATTGTATTATACATGTATTCTAATATATTATGAAATCTTGGGATACCATAGACACGTATGCAAATGTTTTGACATATCATATCGACCCATGTATATATATTATTTGGAACAACCATAGACACTCTATATGCAGTAATGTTGGAGTTAGCTATACAGGGTTGAGGTTGATTCCAAAAATATATATACTTTGAGTTGTGATCTAGCCTGAGACGTGTATACACTGGGTCGTGGATTGATTCAAGATAATATATTGATTTATTTCTGTACATCTAATTGTGGACAACTAGTTGTAGATTACTAACGAGGACAGCTAACTTAATAAACTTAAAACATTAAAACGTATTAAAAATGTTGTAAATATATTTTGAACATACTTTGATATATATGTACATATTTGTTATAGGTTCGTGAATCGACCAGTGGCCAAGTCTTACTTCCCGGCGAATTAAAAATCTGTGAAAGTGAGTTATAGTCCCACTTTTAAAATCTAATATTTAGGGATGAGAATACATGCAGTTTTATAAATATTTTACAAAATAGACACAAGTAATCGAAACTACATTATATGGGTGAATGATCGAAGCCGAATATGCTCCTTTTGCTTGGTAGCCTAAGAATTAGTAAACAGATCTACTAATTGATGCGAATCCTAAAGATAGATCTATTGGGCCTAACGAACCCCATCCAAAGTACCAGATGCTTTAGTACTTCGAATTCGTTTTTATCATGTCCGAAGGATTTCCCAGAATGATAGGGGATATTCTTATATGCATCTTGTTAATGTCGGTTACCAGGTGTTCACCATATGAATGATTTTTATCTCTATGTATGGGATGTATATTGAAATATGAAATATTGTGGTCTATTATTATGATTTGATAATATATAGGTTAAACCTATAACTCACCAACATTTTTGTTGACATTTTAAGCATGTTTATTCTCAGGTGATTATTAAGAGCTTCCGCTGTTGCATACTAAAATAAAGAAAAAATTTGGAGTCCATGCTTGTATGATATTATGTAAAAACTGCATTCAAGAAACTTATTTTTGATGTAATATATTCTTATTGTAAACCATTATGTAATGGTCGTGTGTAAACGGTATATTTTAGATTATCATTATTTGATAATCTACGTAATGCTTTTTAAACCTTTATCGATAAAATAAAGGTTATGGTTGTTTTAAAAATGAATGCAGTCTTTGAAAAACGTCTCATATAGAGGTCAAAACCTCGCGACGAAATCAATTAATATGGAACATTTATATTCAATATGAACGGGACATTTCAGTTGGCATCAGAGCTGGTATAACGCCGTCCATGTGTGGTGGCTTAGTCGTAAAGGAGGTTCTCACAGTGTTGCCTGTGACAAAGCATTGGCTCTTACTCCTTGCGATCCCTTACGAGGGTTGGCAGTAGCCGAGAGGCAGGCCCTAAAATCAGTATCTGAGGTACACTCAGTGGTCACCAGGCGGTTAGCTGGGAAGGCACTGGGTGGGACGGTGGTTGTCCCCAACTGTATTTCAGTTGGTATCCGAGCGTTGGTCTTAGAGAACCAGAAAATTGCATTAGTGTGTCTTACCGAGTTTGTTAGGATACATTAGTGAGTCTGGACTTCGACCGTGTTTTTCTTCAAAAACGATTGCTCAACATTTTTTTTGTTGGAAACTATATATTATTAACATGTAAATATTATGTGATATATTAATCTCTTAACGTGTTTGATATTATGTGATAGATGTCTACCTCTAGTACAAATCCCATTGATTCACCTAATAATAATGAAGAGTCGAATATATTTTGGGAAGATTCACAAATTCCCGAAGAGGAACCGGAAGAAGAGGAAGCGGAAGAGGAGAAACTGGAAGAAGAGGAACCAGAAGAGGAGGAATCAGAAGAGTAGGAACCAGAAGAAGAAGAGGTTCCTGAGGAAGAAATATTGATACCTATAGTAAATCGATTAAATAAAAGAAAATCATCAACCAACGGCCCAAAGTTAATAATAGTCAATGGTGTTTCCGCCGAGGAAGCAAAATATTGGGAAGATTATCAATTTTCCGATGAATCGGATCCCGATGAGGATTCCGATGATGTTATAGAAATTACCTCGACCCAATTTAATAAAGCGAAAGAAAATAAAAAGGGAAAAGGTATAAAAATAGAGAAACCTGATTCCAACCCCGATGAACTTTATATGTATCGACAACATCCGTATTTCCTAAAATGTAACGATGACCCGGGAATCTCTAAACCACCAGGTTTTTCTAAACCATTATGGAAAACGACAGCTCGTATTAGAGGAACACCATATATTCCTAGAAAATTAGGAAAACGAACCAAGTCCGAAGAAGAAGAAACCAGTGATTCAGATTAGAGGGTTGTAATCATGTTGTGTATTATATGTATTGTAGTGTGCTTGTACTTTTATGTTCTATGTAAAAATTGCTTGTATTGTTTGTTAATTATCTTTTACGAATCTAATCCTTGTCTATTTTATAGTATAAAAACAAAATGGACGTTAAGGGTAGACAACTGAATATTTTAGAAGACCTACCAAAGGATATGATTGAGGAAATCTTGTCTAGAGTCGATCAGAATTCATCAGCACATTTAGTTATGGCGAAATTAACTTGTCAAACATTTGAAAGACTTTCCAGAAATGCCTTAGTTTATAAAAGGCTTTCCTTTGATAGGTGGGGTATATCACATTGGGGAGACCGTAAGTTACGCCGTCTTTTCTTTAAAGCATTAAATGCGGGGAACCCAAATGCAATTTTACGCTACGAGTTAAGAACCTATTTTAACTCAACATATCCCAACATAAGATTTCATGAATTAGAAAGAGCTTCTAACATGCAACATAAAGAAGCATGTTATGCTTACGGGTTAGTGATGTTCGCTTCTTACCAAAGTGAGAAAAAGAACATCGGATTGCAGCTTTTAAATAAGACCTTTCCACAAGTGACGGATTCAGTAGTTGGGGTGAGAAATAAGGTTTTTAGATTATTACGGGGCTGTTGGACATTACGAAACCCTCGTCCTTTTGACGACATTACAACATGCTGCCTAGCCAATGGTCATAACGGTTATTTTCCACAAGACCAAGGATGGGAAGTCGTCTTAGTAAAACCAGAATGCATGACTTGTTTCTGGACTTATGAATTACGTGTCTTTATTTCCTTTGCTGAACAACTTGCGTATTAACTAGATTTATCTTCAAAACTGTCCTGTATCACAGTGTACTATATTTCATGTTATATGTAATATAGCGAAGTTGTAAGTTTGAAGAATATTTGTATGTGATATATTATTATAATCAATTTTTCATATGAAATTGTAGTAGTTGAATTGTATATTAGCTACTAAGTATGAACTTAACGGGTAGGTAGTACCCGAATTTAAACTTATAAAACGCTAATATGAAGAAAAAGCTTTTATAAATGAGTTCATATTATGCTACGAAATACTATTGACTACTCTTAATATTCTGTATGATTAACTCGATTCAGTTGGCTATTTTGAAGGAAATGGCACCGACTACTCGACACACCATGAATATGAGCGAAGAGGAATTTCGTACCTTTCTTGCTGCAAACATAGCCGCAGTACAGGCTGCGCTACATACCAACAATAACTCTGAATCTAGCAATGCAGCTAACGGCGCAAGAAATCGTGTAGGATGCTCCTACAAAGAATTCACCGCCTGCAAACCTTTGGAATTTGATGAAACCAAAGGACCAATTGGATTGAAACGGTGGACCGAGAAAGTCGAATCGGTGTTTGCCATAAGTAAGTGTACTGAAGAAGACAAAGTTAAGTACTCTACGCATACCTTCACAGGTACTGCGTTAACGTGGTGGAACACCTATCTTGAACAGGTAGGACAAAATGCTGCTTACGCACTACCGTGGTTGGCATTCAAGCAATTGATGAACGAGCAGTACCGTCCTAGAAACGAAGTCAATAAACTCAAGGCAGAACTTAGAGAGTTACAAACACAAGGGTTCGACGTTACCACATATGAACGACGATTCACAGAGTTGTGACTATTGTGTCCGGGAGCATTCGAAGATGAAGAAAAGAAGATTGACGCGTTAGTAAAAGGATTACCAGTAAGGATTCAAGAAGATGTGAGTTCACACGATCCCGCTTCTATACAGAAGGCAAGTCGAATGGCTCATAAAATCATAAATCATATTGAGGGAAGAATTAAAGAGCAGGCGGCCAAAGAAGCTAACACGAAACAACTCAAGAGGAAGTGGGAGGAAAACAGTGACAAGAGTCACAAGTACAACAACAACAACAATTACAACCACAATCGCAACAACTATCCCAACAACCGCAATAACAATCGCAACAATAACCGCAATCCTAACAATAACTACAACAAACATCCCAACAACAACAACAACTACAACAACCGTTTCAACAACAACCTCAATAACAACAACGACAACAAAAACCAAAAACAGCCATGTCATAGGTGTGAAGAATATCATCAGGGGTTTTACACGACATTTTGCAATAGGTGTAAAAGAAATGGTCATAGCGCGACAAAGTGTGAGATCTACGGACCAAAATTTACCAGAACTAAAGGAACAAATAATGTCGGAACAAGTAATGCCGAAACGAATAGTGTCGGAGCAAGTAATACCAACGCTGTTTGTTATAAATGTGGAAAATCGGGCCACATTATTAGAAATTCCCCGAATCAGGGGAATACTAATGGGCAGGGCCGTGGAAGAGTTTTCAATATTAATATGGCAGAAGCACAGGAAGACCCGGAGCTTGTTATGGGTACGTTTCTTATTGACGATAAATCTTCTTATGTTTTATTTGATTCGGGTGCAGATATAAGCTATATGAGTAGAGAATTTTGTGCTAAATTAAGTTGCCCATTGACGCCTTTGGATAGTAAATTTTTACTCGAATTAGCAAACGGTAAATTAATTTTAGCAGATAATATATGTCGGGAGAGAGAAATTAAACTGGGCGATGAAACGTTTAAAATTGATTTAATACCAATCGAGTTAGGGAGTTTTGATGTAATAATTGGCATGGACTGGTTAAAAAAGGTGAGAGCAGAGATCGTTTGTTACAAAAATGCAATTCACGTTATACGAGAAAAAGGAAAACCCTTAATGGTGTACGGAGAAAAGAGCAACGCGAAGTTAAATCTTATTAGTAACCTGAAGGTAAAAAACTAATAAGAAAAGGTTGCTATGCTGTGCTAGCATACATCGAGAAAGTCAATTCCGAAGAAAAGAACATCAATGATGTTCCCGTCGCAAAAGAATTTCCTGATGTATTTCCGAAAGAATTACCGGGACTACTTCCACACCGATCCGTTGAATTTCAAATAGACCTTATACCGGGAGCTGCACCAGTAGCTCGTGCACCATACAGACTCGCACCCAGCGAAATAAAGGAACTTCAGAGCCAGTTACAGGAACTTTTAGAGCGTGGTTTCATTCGACCAAGCACATCACCATGGAGAGCTCCTATTTTGTTTGTCAAGAAGAAAGATGGTACATTCAGGTTGTGTATCGACTACTGAGAGTTGAACAAACTTACCATCAAGAACCGCTATCCACTACCGAGAATCAACGACTTATTTGATCAACCACAAGGCTCGTCTGTTTATTCGAAGATCGATTTACGTTCTAGATATCATCAAATGCGGGTGAAGGAGGATGATATTACAAAGACTGCTTTTAGGACGCGTTATGGTCATTATGAGTTTATGGTTATGCCGTTTGGATTGACTAACGCACCAGCTGTGTTCATGGACCTCATGAACCGAGTGTGTGGGCCATATCTTGACAAGTTTGTCATTGTTTTCATCGATGACATACTTATTTACTCGAAGAATGATCAAGAGCACGAAGAACATTTTAGAAAAGTTCTAGAGTTGCTGAGAAAAGAAAAACTGTACGCTAAATTTTCAAAGTGTGCATTTTGGTTGGAAGAAGTTCAATTCCTCGGTCACATAGTGAACAAAGAAGGTATTCAGGTGGATCCAGCAAAGATTGAAACCGTTGAAAAGTGGGAAACCCCAAAAACTCCGAAACACATACTCCAGTTTTTAGGACTAGCTGGTTCTACAGACGGTTCATCCAAGACTTTTCCAGAATAGCAAAACCCTTGACTGCATTAACGCATAAAGGGAAGAAATTTGAATGGAAGGATGAACAAGAGAAAGCGTTTCAGTTATTGAAGAAAAAGTTAACTACGGCACCTATATTGTCATTACCTGAAGGGAATGATGATTTTGTGATATATTGTGACGCCTCAAAGCAAGGTCTCGGTTGTGTATTAATGCAACGAACGAAGGTAATTGCTTATGCGTCTAGACAATTGAAGATTCAGGAGCAGAATTATACGACGCATGATTTGGAATTAGGCGCAGTTGTTTTTGCATTAAAGACTTGGAGGCACTACTTATATGGGGTCAAAAGTATTATATATACCGACCACAAAAGTCTTCAACACATATTTAATCAGAAACAACTGAACATGAGGCAGCGTAGGTGGATTGAATTGTTGAATGATTATGACTTTGAGATTCGTTACCACCCGGGAAAGACAAATGTGGTAGCCGGCGCCTTGAGCAGAAAGGACGGAGAACCCATTCGAGTAAAATCTATGAATATAATGATTCACAATAACCTTACTACTCAAATAAAGGTGGCGCAACAAGGAGTTTTAAAAGATGGAAATTTAAAGAATGAAATACCCAAAGGATCGGAGAAGCATCTTAATATTCGGGAAGACGGAACCCGGTATAGGCTGAAAGAATTTGGGTACCAAAATTTGGAGATATGAGAGAAATGGTACTTAGAGAAGCTCATAAAACCAGATACTTAATACATCCTGGAACGGGGAAGATGTACAAGGATCTCAAGAAATATTTTTGGTGGCCAGGTATGAAAGCCAATGTTGCTAAATACGTAGGGGAATGTTTGACGTGTTCTAAGGTCAAAGCGGAGCATCAGAAACCATCAGGTCTACTTCAACAACCCGAAATCCTGGAATGGAAATGGGAAAACATTATCATGGATTTCATCACTAAATTGCCAAGGACTGCAAGCGGTTTTGATACTATTTGGGTAATAGTTGATCGTCACACCAAATCAGCACACTTCCTGCCAATAAGAGAAGATGATAAGATGGAGAAGTTAGCACGACTGTATTTGAAGGAAGTCGTCTTCAGACATGGAATACCAATCTCTATTATCTCTGATAGGGATGGCAGATTTATTTCAAGATTCTGGCAGACATTACAGCAAGCATTAGGAACTCGTCTAGACATGAGTACTGCCTATCATCCACAAACTGATGGGCAGAGTGAAAGGACGATACAAACGCTTGAAGACATGCTACGATCGTGTGTTATTGATTTCGGAAACAGTTGGCATCGGCACCTTCCGTTAGCAGAATTTTCCTACAACAACAGCTACCATTCAAGCATTGAGATGGCGCCATTTGAAGCACTTTATGGTAGAAAGTACAGGTCTCCGATTTGGTGGATTGAAGTGGGGGATAGACAGATTACGGGTCCGGAGATAATACAAGAAATTACCGAGAAGATCATCCAAATTCAACAACGATTGAAAACCCCCCAAAGTCGACAAAAGAGCTACGCTGACATTAAAAGAAAAGATATAGAATTTGAAATTAGCGAGATGGTCATGCTTAAAGTTTCACCTTGGAAAGGCGTTGTTCGATTTGGTAAACGAGGAAAACTATATCCAAGGTATATTGGACCATTCAATATTATTGAACGTGTCGGACCAGTAGCTTACCGACTTGAGTTACCCCAACAACTCGCAGCTGTACATAACATTTTTCACGTCTCGAATTTGAAGAAATGTTTTGCTAAAGAAGATCTCACTATTCCGTTAGACGAAATTCAAATCAACGAAAAACTTCAATTCATCGAAGAACCCGTTGTAATAATGGATCGTGAGGTTAAAAGACTTAAGTAAAACAAGATACCAATTGTTAAAGTTCAATGGAATGCTCGTAGAGGACCCGAGTTCACCTGGGAATGAGAAGATCAGATGAAGAAGAAATACCCGCACTTATTTCCAGAAGATACGTCAACACCTCCAACTGCTTAAAATTTCGGGACGAAATTTATTTAACGGGTAGGTACTGTAGTGACCCGAACTATTCCATGTTTATATATATTAAATGAAATTGTTATTTACATGATTAAGTGTTTCCAACATGTTAAGCAATCAAACTTGTTAAGACTTGATTAATTGAAATAGGTTTCATATAAACAATTGACCACCCAAGTTGACCGGTGATTCACGAAAGTTAAAACTTGTAAAAACTATATGATAACATATATATGGATATATATATATAGTTAACATGATATTATGATAATTAAACATATCATTAAGTATATGAACAATGAACTACATATGTAAAAACAAGACTACTAACTTAAGGATTTCGAAACGAGACATATATGTAACGATTATCGTTGTAACAATATTTAACTGTATATATATATCATATTAAGATATATTAATACATCATATCATCATGATAATGTAATAATTTAACATCTCTTTAGATATAATAATAAACAATGGGTTAATAACATTTAACAAGATCGTTAACCTAAAGGTTTCAAAACAACATTTACATGTAACGACTAACGATGACTTAACGACTCAGTTAAAATGTATATACATGTAGTGTTTTAAAATGTATTCATACACTTTTGAAAGACTTCAAGACACTTATCAAAATACTTCTACTTAACAAAAATGCTTACAATTACATCCTCGTTCAGTTTCATCAACAATTCTACTCGTATGCACCCGTATTCGTACTCGTACAATACACAGCTTTTAGATGTATGTACTATTGGTATATACACTCTAATGATCAGCTATTAGCAGCCCATGTGAGTCACCTAACACATGTGGGAACCATCATTTGGCAACTAGCGTGAAATATCTCATAAAATTACAATAATATTAGTAATCATTCATGACTTATTTACATTTAAACAAAATTACACATCCTTTATATATAATCCGTATATCAACGACCAAAAACACCTACAAACACTTTCATTCTTCAATTTTCTTCATCTAATTGATCTCTCTCAAGTTCTATCTTCAAGTTCTAAGTGTTCTTCATAAATTCTATAAGTTCCAGTTTCATAAAATCAAGAATACTTCCAAGTTTTCTAGCTTACTTTCAATCTTGTAAAGTGATCATCCAACCTCAAGAAATCTTTCTTATTTACAGTCAGATTTCTTTCTAATACAAGGTAATACTCATATTCAAACTTTGATTCAATTTCTATAACTATAACAATCGTATTTCGAGTGATGATCTTACTTGAACTTGTTTTCGTGTCATGATTCTGCTTCAAGAACTTTCAAGCCATCCAAGGATCCTTTGAAGCTAGATCCATTTGTCTCTTTTCTAGTAAGTTTATCCACAAAACTTGAGTTAGTAATGATGTTCATAACATCATTCGATTCATACATATAAAGCTATCTTATTCGAAGGTTTAAACTTGAAATCACTAGAACATAGTTTAGTTAATTCTAAACTTGTTCGCAAACAAAAGTAAATCCTTCTAACTTGACTTTTAAATCTACTAAACACATGTCCTATATCTATATGATATGCTAACTTAATGATTTAAAACCGGGAAACACGAAAAACACCGTAAAACCGGACATACTCCGTCGTAGTAACACCGCGGGCTGTTTTGGGTTTGATAATTAAAAACTATGATAAACTTTGATTTAAAAGTTGTTCTTCTGGGAAAATGATTTTTCTTATGAGCATGAAACTATATATCCAAAAATCATGGTTAAACTCAAAGTGGAAGTATGTTTTTCAAAATGGTTATCAAGACGTCGTTCTTTCGACTGAAATGACTACCTCTTACAAAAACAACTTGTAACTTATATTTCCATCTATAAACCTATACTTTTTATGTTTAGATTCATAAAATAGAGTTCAATATGAAACCATAGCAATTTGATTCACTCAAAACGGATTTAAAACGAAGAAGTTATGGGTAGAACAAGATTGGATATTTTTTTATTGTTGTAGCTACGGGAAATATTGTAACAATTCTATACAAATCATATCCTAGCTAACTTATATTGTATTATACATATATTCTAATATATTATGTAATCTTGGGATACCATCGACACATATGCAAATGTTTTGACATATCATATCGACCCATGTATATATATTATTTGGAACAACCATAGACACTCTATATGCAGTAATGTTGGAGTTAGCTATACATGGTTGAGGTTGATTCCAAATATATATATACTTTGAGTTGTGATCTAGCCTGAGACGTGTATACACTGGGTCGTGGATTGATTCAAGATAATATATATCGATTTATTTCTGTACATCTAATTGTGGACAACTAGTTGTAGATTACTAACGAGGACAGCTGACTTAATAAACTTAAAACATTAAAACGTATTAAAAATGTTGTAAATATATTTTGAACATACTTTGTTATATATGTACATATTTGTTATAGGTTCGTGAATCGACCAGTGGCCAAGTCTTACTTCCCGACGAAGTAAAAATCTGTGAAAGTGAGTTATAGTCCCAATTTTAAAATCTAATATTTTGGGATGAGAGTACATGCAGTTTTATAAATGTTTTACGAAATAGACACAAGTAATTGAAACTACATTATATGGGTAATTGATCGAAGCCGAATATGCCCCTTTTGTTTGGTAGCCTAAGAATTAGTAAACCGATCTATTAATTGATGCTAATCCTAAAGATAGATCTATTGGGCCTAACGAACCCCATCCAAAGTACCAGATGCTTTATGAAATATCCCGTTCATATTGATTATAAACGTTCCATATTAATTGATTTCTTCGCGAGGTTTTGACCTCTATATGAGACGTTTTTCAAAGACTGCATTCATTTTTAAAACAACCATAACCTTTATTTTATCGATAAAGGTTTAAAAAGTATTACGTAGATTATCAAGTAATGATAATCTAAAATATACCATTTACACACGACCATTACATAATGGTTTACAATAAGAATATATTACATAAAAAATTAAGTTTCTTGAATGCAGGTTTTACATAATATCATACAAGCATGGACTCCAAATCTTGTCCTTATTTTAGTATGCAACAGTGGAAGCTCTTAATAATCACCTGAGAATAAACATGCTTAAAACGTCAACAAAAATGTTGGTGAGTTATAGGTTTAACCTATATATTATCAAATCATAATAATAGACCACAAGATTTCATATTTCAATATACATCCCATACATAGAGATAAAAATCATTCATATGGTGAACACCTGGTAACCGACATTAACAAGATGCATATAAGAATATCCCCTATCATTCCGGGAAATCCTTCGGACATGATTAAAACTAATTCGAAGTACTAAAGCATCCGGTACTTTGGATGGGGTTCGTTAGGCCCAATAGATCTATCTTTAGGATTCGCGTCAATTAGTAGATCGGTTTACTAATTCTTAGGCTACCAAGCAAAAGGGGCATATTCGGCTTCGATCATTCACCCATATAATGTAGTTTCATTTACTTGTGTCTATTTCGTAAACCATTTATAAAACTGCATGTATTCTCATCCCAAAATATTAGATTTTAAAAGTGGGACTATAACTCATTTTCACAGATTTTTACTTCGTCGGGAAGTTAGACTTGGCCACTGGTCGATTCACGAACCTATAACAAATATGTACAGATATATCAAAGTATGTTCAAAATATATTTACAACATTTTTAATACGTTTTACTGTTTTAAGTTTATTAAGTCAGATGTCCTTGTTAGTAACCTACAACTAGTTGTCCATAATTAGATGCACAGAAATAAATCGATATATATTATCTTAAATTAATCCACGACCAGTGTATACACGTCTCAGGCTAGATCACAACTCAAACTATATATATTTTTGAAATCAACCTCAACCCTGTATAGCTAACTCCAACATTACTGCATATAAAGTGTCTATGGTTGTTCCAAATAATATATATAGATGAGTCGATATGATACGTCAAAACATTTGCATACGTGTCTATGGTATCCCAAGATTACAAAATATATTAGAATACATGTATAATACAATATAAGTTAGCTAGGATATGATTAATATAGATTTGTTACCAATTTTCACGTAGCTACAACAAGCAAAAATAACCAATCTTGTTTTACCCATAACTTCTTCGTTTTAAATCCGTTTTGAGTGAATCCAATTGCTATGGTTTCATATTGAACTTAATTTTATGAATCTATACAGAAAAAGTATAAGTTTATAGTCGAAATTACAGGTTACGAGTTGTTTTTATAAAGGTAGTCATTTCAGTCGAAAGAACGACGTCTAGATGACCATTTTGGAAAACATACTTCCACCTTGAGTTTAACCATGATTTTTGGATATAGTTTCATGTTCATAAGAAAAATCATTTTCTCAGAAGAGCAACTTTAAAATCAAAATTTATCATAGTTTTTAATTAACTAACCCAAAACAGCCCGCGGTGTTACTACAACGGCGTATATCCGGTTTTACAGTGTTTTTCGTGTTTTCCGGTTTTAAATCATTAAGTTAGCATATCATATAGATATAGAACATGTGTTTAGTTGATTTTAAAAGTCAAGTTAGAAGGATTAACTTTTGTTTGCGAACAAGTTTAGAATTAACTAAACTATGTTCTAGTGATTTCAAGTTTAAACCTTCGAATAAGGTAGTTTTATATATATGAATCGAATGATGCTATGAACATCATTACTACCTCAAGTTTTGTGGATAAACCTACTAGAAATGAGAAAAATAGATCTAGCTTCAAAGGATCCTTGGATGTCATGAAAGTTCTTGAAGCAGAATCATGACACGAAAACAAGTTCAAGTAAGATTTCCACTCGAAATAAGATTGTTATAGTTATAGAAATTGAATCAAAGTTTGAATATGAGTATTACCTTGTATTATAAAGATATCTTACTATAAATAAGAAAGATTTCTTGAAGTTGGATGATCACTTTACAAGATTGGAAGTAAACTAGCAAACTTGGAAGTAATCTTGATTTTATGAAACTAGAACTTATAGAATTTATGAAGAACACTTAGAACTTGAAGATAGAACTTGAGAGAGATCACTTAGATGAAGAAAATTAAAGAATGAAAGTGTTTGTAGGTGTTTTTGGTCATTGGTATATGGATTAGATATAAAGGATGTGTAATTTTGTTTTCATGTAAATTAGTCATGAATGATTACTCATATTTTTGTAATTTTATGAGATATTTCATGCTAGTTGCCAAATGATGGTTCCCACATGTGTTAGGTGACTCACATGGGCTGCTAAGATCTGATCATTGGAGTTTATATACCAAAAGTACATACATCTAAAAGCTGTGTATTGTACGAGTACGAATACGGGTGCATACGAGTAGAATTGTTGATGAAACTGAACGAGGATGTAATTGTAAGCATTTTTGTTAAGTAGAAGTATTTTGATAAGTGTCTTGAAGTCTTTCAAAAGTGTATGAATACATATTAAAACACTACATGTATATACATTTTAACTGAGTCGTTAAGTCATCGTTAGTCGTTACATGTAAATGTTGATTTGAAACCTTTAAGTTAACGATCTTGTTAAATGTTGTTAACTCAATGTTTATTATAGCTAATGAGATGTTAAATTATTATATTATCATGATATTATGATATATTAATATATCTTAATATGATATATATACATTTAAATGTCGTTACAACGATAATCGTTACATATATGTCTCGTTTCGAAACCCTTTAGTTAGTAGTCTTGTTTTTACATATGTAGTTCATTTTTAATATACATAATGACATGTTTACTTATCATTTATCATGATTAAACATAGTGTAACAATATCTTAATATGATTCATATGTAATTAGTAAGACGTTGTTATAACGATAATCGTTATATATATCATTTCGAGTTTCTTAATTCAATAAACACTATTTTATGTATATAACTCATTGTTAAAATACCTAATGAGATACTTACTTATCATAATATCATGTTAACTATATATATAATCATATATATGTCATCATATAGTTTTTACAAGTTTTAACGTTCGTGAATCACCGGTCAACTTGGGTGGTCAATTGTCTATATGAAACCTATTTCGATTAATCAAGTCTTAACAAGTTTGATTGCTTAACATGTTGGAAACACTTAATCATGTAAATATCTATTTCATTGAATATATATAAACATGGAAAAGTTCGGGTCACTACACTTTAGTACTTCAAATTCGTTTTTATCATGTCCGAAGGATTTCCCGGAATGATAGGGGATATTCTTATATGCATCTTGTTAATGTCGGTTACCAGGTGTTCACCATATGAATGATTTTTATCTTTATGTATGGGATGTATATTGAAATATGAAATCTTGTGGTCTATTATTATGATTTGATAATATATAGGTTAAACCTATAACTCACCAACATTTTTGTTGACGTTTAAAGCATGTTTATTCTCAGGTGATTATTAAGAGCTTCCGCTGTTGCATACTAAAATAAGGAAAAGATTTGGAGTCCATGCTTGTATGATATTATGTAAAAACTGCATTCAAGAAACTTATTTTTGATGTAATATATTCTTATTGTAAACCATTATGTAATGGTCGTGTGTAAACGGTATATTTTAGATTATCATTATTTGATAATCTACGTAATGCTTTTTAAACCTTTATCGATAAAATAAAGGTTATGGTTGTTTTAAAAATGAATGCAGTCTTTGAAAAACGTCTCATATAGAGGTCAAAACCTCGCGACAAAATCAATTAATATGGAACGTTTATAATCAATATGAACGGGACATTTCAACTTTGATACCTTGATCACTCACAACGTGACCCAGAAATTGAACTTCCTTCAACCAAAACTCACACTTGGAGAATTTTGAATAAAGTTGCTCTTGTCTCAAGAGTTCTAACACTAGACGAAGATGTTGCTCATGTTCTTCTTTGCTTTTAGAGTAGATGAGGATATCATCTATAAAGACGATAATGAACTTATCCAGGTATGGCTTGCATACACAGTTCATGAGATCCATAAATACAGAAGGTGCGTTGGTTAAATCGAATGGCATCACGAGAAACTCATAATGACCATAACGAGTTTTGAACGCAGTCTTCATCACATCGCTCTCTTTCACCCTCAACTGGTGATAACCAGATCGCAAATCGATCTTAGAGTAAACGCTCGATCCATGCAACTGGTCAAAAAGATCGTCAATTCGGGGAAGAGGATACCGATTCTTGATCGTCAATTTGTTGAGTTCACGGTAGTCGATATACATGTGGAATGATCCGTCCTTCTTCTTCACAAACAAAACAGGAGCGCCCCAAGGCGAGAAACTTGGTTAAATAAATCCACGGTCTAGCTGTTCTTGTAATTGGCTCTGCAACTCTTGCATTTCGGAAGGTGCGAGTCGATAAGGTGTGAGAGCTACAGGTGCAGCTCCTGGCACTAAATCGATCTGAAACTTTACTGCTCTCGGTGGAGGTAATCTAGGCAATTCTTCCGGAAAGACATCGAAAAAATCGTTCACAATTCGTACATCATCCACGCTCTTCACCTAGGTTTCTAACGTGTTCACATGTGCTAGAACAGCAAGACGTCCATTCTTCATGATCTTTTGCACTTTCATGCAACTAATGAGATTCAGTTTCGAGCTACATCTCTCTCCATAAATAATCAGTGGCTCGCCATCTCCGTATGGTATACGAAGAGCTTTATCTCCACAGATAATGTCAGCCCTTATCTTGGTCAACCAGTCCATATCGACAATAACATCAAAGCTTCCCAACTTAATGGGTATCAAGTCAATCTCGAAATCCACACCAGCTATATTGATAATAGCTCCTCGGCTAACTTGGTCAACTTTCTCAAGTTTTCCATTGGATACCTCTACAAGTATACTCTCCTTTAAAGGAACTAACGACCAATTTATCTTAGAGAAAAAGTGTCTACATACATAACTTCTATCAGCACCAGTATCAAATACAACAGAAGCTAATAGATTGTTGATAGTGAATATGCCTGTGACCAAGTCGTGGTTCTCACGGGCATCCCTTGCGTTTACATTGAATGCTCTTCCACGCGGTGGTCCACCATCCTTTCACTTATTGGGACACTCATTTCTGAAGTGGCCCGTCTGTCTTTATTCATAGCACTTTCTTGGTCCATTAGGGTTTGTCTTCACATTCAGGGTGTTGATCTTGCAGTATTTGCCAATATGCCTAGTTCTTTTACATTTTTCGCAGACCACGTTGCAGTACCCGGTGTGATTCTTGTAGCATCTCTTGCACTGCGGCAGACTACCCTTGTAGTTAGAGTTCGAGCTAGTGTTCGGATTGGGGTTCCTCCCATCGTTGTGCCTCTTAGTAGGGTTTTGATCATAGGCTCTCCCCTTGTTGTTATCCCACTTACGCTTCTCACTGCTAACCCCCGATTCGGATTTTGGCTTTTCCGGTTCATCGCTGATAATTTGGTTCATTAAGGTGTGCACCATGCGCATTGCTTCCGGGACATCAGCTGGCTTTGAAGAGGTGACATTTCCCTTAATGGTCTTAGGAAGTCCCCACAAGTACCTTTCCATTCGCTTAAACTCCGGGGTAACCATCGTAGGACACATTAGTGCTAATTCCAGATACCTACGGTTGTAACCATCAAGATTGTTTCCTACCACTTTCAGTCCCCAAAACTCAGTCCACGGGGTAGCATGGCCCCTTTAAATTCTCCGTCCTGGGGCAATACTCCTCAATCATGGCCCCTTTAAATTCTTCCCACGGGGTAGCATACGCCTCATCAATACCCTTGGCTTGAGCAAGTGTGTTCCACCAGGTTAGTGCGCCGTCCGACAGCGTACATGAGGCATACTTTGTTTTGTTCATCTCTGAGAAGTTGCTTACACGGAACACCAATTTTAATTTCTCAAACCACCTAGTGAGACCAACTGGCCCCTCAGTACCACTAAAGTTGTGGGGCTTGCAGCTTTAGAATTCCTTATAAGTACACCCATTACGAATGGGCTGGTTAACTGGTGGGGCTTGGGGGTTCATTTCCGCTAAAGCTGAGGCTACTCGTTCAGTGATCATTTCTTTGATCTGTGCTGCTGTGGGTGTTGATCTTCCGTTGGCCATTGATGTTCTAAACAAAAATTTTGACAAAATCCAGTATTCAATTATAATAATACAGTATATGGTAACCAACATAGAATCAACACAACACATGCTAATTAAGTAACACAAATAGATTCAGATACCACAAAATCATCATGCAGTAATGTAAATAGAACACCGTAAGAAAATTAAATAACGCAAAGTTCCATTCATTAATAAAAGTTGCATACATTCGCATAAGATTCGTACAATACATTAGAAAAGCATGAAAGTACAACCAGAATTACATAAAGAAATCTAATATAAAAGCCCTATGGTGACGGTGGGTAAAGGATGTCCATCATGTGGGACACCTGGTCCTCGGGCTCAGTTACCCAAGCACGGAGGATATCCACCTCCCTCGTCAGTTCCTCGATAGAGGGAGAGGCTGGTGGAGCAGGCGGTGCTGATGGTGCAGGTGGTGCTGGTGGAGCTGGTGGTGCAGACGGTTCGGCACCAGAAGTATATGATGCGTAATGGGGAGCCTTACGTATGAATGGATCAGCAGGATACAGCACATGAAATGTCTCATTCTTATTGATTAAAAACGTTCCATATTAATTGATTTCGTTACGAGGTTTTGACCTCTATATGAGACGTTTTTCAAAGACTGCATTCATTTTTAAAACAAACCATAACCTTTATTTCATAAATAAAGGTTTAAAAAGCTTTACGTAGATTATCAAATAATGATAATCTAAAATATCCTGTTTACACACAACCATTACATAATGGTTTACAATACAAATATGTTACATCGAAATCAGTTTCTTGAATGCAGTTTTTACACAGTATCATACAAACATGGACTCCAAATCTTGTCCTTATTTTAGTATGCAACAGCGGAAGCTCTTAGTATTCACCTGAGAATAAACATGCTTTAAACGTCAACAAAAATGTTGGTGAGTTATAGGTTTAACCTATATATATCAAATTGTAACAATAGACCACAAGATTTCATATTTCAATATACATCCCATACATAGAGATAAAAATCATTCATATGGTGAACACCTGGTAACCGACATTAACAAGATGCATATATAAGAATATCCCCATCATTCCGGGACACCCTTCGGATATGATATAAATTTTGAAGTACTAAAGCATCCGGTACTTTGGATGGGGTTTGTTAGGCCCAATAGATATATCTTTAGGATTCGCGTCAATTAGGGTGTCTGTTCCCTAATTCTTAGATTACCAGACTTAATAAAAAGGGGCATATTCGATTTCGATAATTCAACCATAGAATGTAGTTTCACGTACTTGTGTCTATTTTGTAAATCATTTATAAAACCTGCATGTATTCTCATCCCAAAAATATTAGATTTTAAAAGTGGGACTATAACTCACCTTCACAGATTTTTTTACTTCGTCGAGAAGTAAGACTTGGCCACTGTTGATTCACGAACCTATAACAATATATACATATATATTAAAGTATGTTCAAAATATATTTACAACACTTTTAATATATTTTGATGTTTTAAGTTTATTAAGTCAGCTGTCCTCGTTAGTAACCTACAACTAGTTGTCCACAGTTAGATGTACAGAAATAAATCGATAAATATTATCTTGAATCAATCCACGACCCAGTGTATACGTATCTCAGTATTGATCACAACTCAAACTATATATATTTTGGAATCAACCTCAACCCTGTATAGCTAACTCCAACATTCACATATAGAGTGTCTATGGTTGTTCCGAAATATATATAGATGTGTCGACATGATAGGTCGAAACATTGTATACGTGTCTATGGTATCTCAAGATTACATAATATACAATACAAGTTGATTAAGTTATGGTTGGAATAGATTTGTTACCAATTTTCACGTAGCTAAAATGAGAAAAATTATCCAATCTTGTTTTACCCATAACTTCTTCATTTTAAATCCGTTTTGAGTGAATCAAATTGCTATGGTTTCATATTGAACACTATTTTATGAATCTAAACAGAAAAAGTATAGGTTTATAGTCGGAAAAATAAGTTACAAGTTGTTTTTGTAAAGGTATTCATTTCAGTCGAAAGAACGACGTCTAGATGACCATTTTAGAAAACATACTTTCACTTTGAGTTTAACCATAATTTTTGGATATAGTTTCATGTTCATAATAAAAATCATTTTCTCAGAATAACAACTTTTAAATCAAAGTTTATCATTGTTTTTAATTAACTAACCCAAAACAGCCCGCGGTGTTACTACGACGGCGTAAATCTGGTTTTACGGTGTTTTTCGTGTTTCCAGGTTTTAAATCATTAAGTTAGCATATCATATAGATATAGAACAAGTGTTTAGTTAATTTTAAAAGTCAAGTTATAAGGATTAACTTTTGTTTGCGAACAAGTTTAGAATTAACTAAACTATGTTCTAGTGATTACGAGTTTAAACCTTCGAATAAGATAGTTTTATATATATGAATCGAATGATATTATGAACATCATCACTACCTCAAGTTTAGTAGTTAAACCTACTGGAAGTGACAAGAAATGATCTAGCTTCAAAGGATCTTGGATGGCTTGAAAGTTCTTGAAGTAGGATCATGACACAAAAACAAGTTCAAGTAAGATTTTTACTCGAATTAAGATAGTTTATAGTTATAGAAATTGAATCAAAGTTTGAATATGAATATTACCTTGAATAAGAAAGATAACCTACTGTATATAACAAAGGTTTCTTGATCTTGGATGATTACTTGGAATGGATTAGAAAGCTTGGAAGTAAATTAGTAAACTTGAAGGGATTTTTGAAGTGTTCTTGAAGTGTTCTTCCTATGATGATTATAGCTTGATTCTTGAAGTGATTTTTGATGAAGATTATGATTAAATACTGGAAAAATACGTTCATAATAGTGTGTATTTGTGTTGAGAGAGAATTAGAAAGAGAATTGGAAGTGAAATGGAGTGAATGATGAGTGGTAATTGGTGAGTGGTGAGTGGGGTTAAAAAGAGTTCTAGTTAGTTGACTAGCTCATGGTAGAAGTTAAAATTGATTAGTCATACATGACATAATCTAGAGTAGAATCCCATGCTAGTTCCTATTGGTATATAACCATAGTAAGTACGTTTTGAAGCTGTGTATAATACGGGTAAGAATACGACTAGAATTCTTGATGAAAGAAAAGAATGGGAAAGTAACTGTAACCATTTTCGTTAAGTATGAGTGTTTTGATATATGTCTTGAAGTCTTCCAAAAGTATTTTAATACATCTAAATACACTACATGTATATACATTTTAACTGAGTCGTTAAGTCATCGTTAGTCGTTACATGTAAGTGTTGTTTTGAAACCTTTAAGTTAACGATCTCAATTAATGTTGTTAACCCATTGTTTATTATATCTAATGAGATGTTAAATTATTATATTATCATGATATTATGATATATTAATATTAATATATCTTAATATGATATATATACATTTAAATGTCGTTACAACGATAATCGTTACATATATGTCTCGTTTCGAAATCCTTAAGTTAGTAGTCTTGTTTATATGTATATAACTCATTTTTAATATACTTATGGAGATACTTACTTATCATAATCTCATGTTAACCATATGTATATCCATATATATATCGTCATGTCGTTTTTACAAGTTTTAACGTTCGTGAATCGCCGGTCAACTTGGGTGGTCAATTGTCTATATGAAACATATTTCAATTAATCAAGTATTAATAAGTTTGATTGCTTAACATGTTGGAAACATTTAATCATGTAAATATCAATCTCAATTAATATATATAAACATGGAAAAGTTCGGGTCACTACAGTACCTACCCGTTAAATAAATTTCGTCCCGAAATTTTAAGCTGTTGAAGGTGTTGACGAATCTTCTGGAAATAGATGCGGGTATTTCTTCTTCATCTGATCTTCACACTCCCAGGTGAACTCGAGTCCTCTACGAGCATTCCATCGAACCTTAACAATTGGTATCTTGTTTTGCTTAAGTCTTTTAACCTCACGATCCATTATTTCGACGGGTTCTTCTTCGATGAATTGGAGTTTTTCGTTGATTTGGATTTCATCTAACGGAATAGTGAGATCTTCTTTAGCAAAACATTTCTTCAAATTCGAGATGTGGAAAGTGTTATGTATAGCCATGAGTTGTTGAGGTAACTCAAGTCGGTAAGCTACTGGTCCGACACGATCAATAATCTTGAATGGTCCAATATACCTTGGATTTAATTTCCCTCGTTTACCAAATCGAACAACGCCTTTCCAAGGTGCAACTTTAAGCATGACCATCTTTCCAATTTCAAATTCTATATCTTTTCTTTTAATGTCAGCGTAGCTCTTTTGTCGACTTTGGGCGGTTTTCAACCGTTGTTTCCGAAATCAATAACACATGCTCGTAGCATGTCTTCAAGCGTTTGTATCGTCCTTTCTCTCTGCCCATAAGTTTGTGGATGATAGGCAGTACTCATGTCTAGACGAGTTCCTAATGCTTGCTGTAATGTCTGCCAGAATCTTGAAATAAATCTACCATCCTTATCAGAGATAATAGAGATTGGTATTCCATGTCTGGAGACGACTTCCTTCAAATACAGTCGTGCTAACTTCTCTATCTTGTCATCTTCTCTTATTGGCAGGAAGTGTGCTGATTTGGTGAGACGATCAACTATTACCCAAATAGTACCAAAACCACTTGCAATCCTTGGCAATTTAGTGATGAAATCCATTGTAATGTTTTCCCATTTCCATTCCGGGATTTCGGGTTGTTGAAGTAGACCTGATGGTTTCTGATACTCAGCTTTGACCTTAGAACACGTCAAACATTCTCCTACATATTTAGCAACATCGGCTTTCATACCCGGCCACCAAAAATGTTTCTTGAGATCCTTGTACATCTTCCCCGTTCCAGGATGTATTGAGTATCTGGTTTTATGAGCTTCTCTAAGTACCATTTCTCTCATATCTCCAAATTTTGGTACCCAAATCCTTTCAGCCCTATACCGGGTTCCGTCTTCCCGAATATTAAGATGCTTCTCCGATCCCTTGGGTATTTCATCCTTTAAATTTCCCTCTTTTAAAGCTCCTTGTTGCGCCTCCTTTATTTGAGTAGTAAGGTTATTATGAATCATTATATTCATAGATTTTACTCGAATGGGTTCTCTGTCCTTCCTGCTCAAGGCATCGGCTACCACATTTGCCTTTCCCGGGTGGTAACGAATCTCAAAGTCGTAATCATTCAACAATTCAATCCACCTACGCTGCCTCATATTCATTTGTTTCTGATTAAATATGTGTTGAAGACTTTTGTGGTCGGTATATATAATACTTTTGACCCCATATAAGTAGTGCCTCCAAGTCTTTAATGCAAAAACAACTGCGCCTAATTCCAAATCATGCGTCGTATAATTTTGTTCGTGAATCTTCAATTGTCTAGACGCATAAGCAATCACCTTCGTTCGTTGCATTAATACGCAACCGAGACCTTGCTTTGATGCGTCACAATAAATCACAAAATCATCATTCCCTTCAGGCAATGACAATATAGGTGCCGTAGTTAGCTTTTTCTTCAATAACTGAAACGCTTTCTCTTGTTCATCATTCCATTCAAATTTCTTCCCTTTATGCGTTAATGCAGTCAAGGGTTTTGCTATTCTAGAAAAGTCTTGGATGAACCTTCTGTAGTAACCAGCTAGTCCTAAAAACTGGCGTATGTGTTTCGGAGTTTTCGGGGTTTCCCACTTGTCAACAGTTTCTATCTTTGTCGGATCCACCTTAATACCTTCTTTGTTCACTATGTGACCGAGGAATTGAACTTCTTCCAACCGAAATGCACACTTTGAAAACTTAGCGTACAATTCTTCCTTCCTCAATACTTCTAACACCTTTCTCAAATGTTCACCGTGTTCTTGGTCATTCTTTGAGTAAATAAGTATGTCATCAATGAAAACAATGACAAACTTATCAAGGTATGGTCCACACACTCGGTTCATAAGGTCCATGAACACAGCTGGTGCATTAGTTAAACCAAATGGCATGACCATAAACTCGTAATGACCGTAACGTGTTCTGAAAGCAGTCTTTGGAATATCATCTTCTTTCACCCGCATTTGATGATACCCGGAACGTAAGTCAATCTTTGAATAAACAGACGAGCCTTGTAGTTGATCAAATAATTCGTCGACTCTCGGTAGTGGGTAGCGGTTCTTGATGGTAAGTTTGTTCAACTCTCGGTAGTCGATACACAACCTGAATGTACCATCTTTCTTCTTGACAAACAAAACAGGAGCTCCCCACGGTGATGTACTTGGTTGAATGAAACCACGCTCTAAAAGTTCTTTCATCTCGCTGGGTGCGAGTCTGTAAGGAGCACGAGCTATTGGTGCAGCTCCTGGTACAAGATCTATTTGAAATTCAACGAATCGATGTGGGGGTAATCCCGGTAATTCTTTCGGAAATACATCGGGAAATTCTTTTGCGACGGGAACATCATTGATGCTCTTTTCTTCAGTTTGTACTTTCTCGACGTGTTCTAGAACAGCATAGGAACCTTTTCTTATTAGTTTTTGTGCCTTCAAATTACTAATAAGATGTAGCTTCGTGTTGCCCTTTTCTCCGTACACCATTAAGGGTTTTCTTTTTTCTCGTATAATGCGAATTGCATTTTTGTAACAAACGATCTCTGCTTTCACTTCTTTCAACTAGTCCATACCGATTATCACATCAAAACTCCCTAACTCTACTGGTATCAAGTCAATCTTAAATGTTTCGCTAACCAGTTTAATTTCTCGATTCCGACATATATTATCTGCTGAAATTAATTTACCATTTGCTAATTCGAGTAAAAATTTACTATCCAAAGGCGTCAATGGACAACTTAATTTAGCACAAAAATCTCTACTCATATAGCTTCTATCCGCACCCGAATCAAATAAAACGTAAGCAGATTTATTATCAATAAGAAACGTACCCGTAACAAGCTCCGGGTCTTCCTGTGCCTCTGCCGCATTAATATTGAAAACTCTTCCGCGGCCTTGTCCATTCGTGTTCTCCTGGTTCGGGCAATTTCTAATAATGTGGCCCGGTTTTCCACATTTATAACAAACTACATTGGCATAACTTGCTCCGACACTACTTGCTCCGCCATTACTCGTTCCGACACCATTTGTTCCTTTCGTTCTATTAACCCCTGGTCCATAGACCTCACACTTCGCCGCGCTATGACCATTTCTTTTACACTTGTTGCAAAATTTGGTGCAGAACCCCGAGTGATTCTTTTCACACCTTTGGCATAGCTGCTTCTGATTGTTGTTGTTGTTGCGGTTATTATTGTTGTTGGGATGATTGTTGTAGTTATTGTTGTTGTTGTTGTTGTTGTTGTTGGGTCGTTTGTTGTAGTTGCGATTGATGTTGCGATTGTTGGGATAATTGTTGCGATTATTGTTGTAATTGCTGTTGTTGTTGTATTGGTGATTCTTATCACCGTTTTCCTCCCACTTTCTTTTGACTTGCTTCACATTGGCCTCTTCAGCAGTCTGTTCTTTAATTCTTTCTTCAATCTGGTTCACTAGTTTGTGAGCCATTCTACATGCCTGTTGTATGGAGGCAGGCTCGTGTGAACTTATATCTTCTTGGATTCTTTCCGGTAATCCTTTCACAAACGCGTCGATCTTCTCTTCCTCATCTTCGAATGCTCCCGGACACAATAGGCACAATTCTGTGAATCGTCTTTCGTACGTGATAATATCAAATCCTTGGGTTCGTAACCCTCTAAGTTCTGTCTTGAGCTTATTGACCTCGGTTCTGGGACGGTACTTCTCGTTCATCAAGTGCTTGAATGCTGACCACGGTAGTGCGTACGCATCGTCTTGTCCCACTTACTCTAGATAGGTATTCCACCATGTTAATGCAGAACCTGTGAAGGTATGCGTAGCGTACTTTACTTTGTCCTCTTCAGTACACTTACTTATGGCAAACACCGATTCGACCTTCTCGGTCCACCGTTTCAATCCGATCGGTCCTTCGGTTCCATCAAATTCCAAAGGTTTGCAGGCAGTGAATTCTTTGTAGGTGCATCCTACACGATTTCCTGTACTGCTAGATCCAAGGTTATTGTTGGTATGTAGCGCAGCCTGTACTGCGGCTATGTTTGAAGCTAGAAAAGTACGGAATTCCTCTTCATTCATATTCACGGTGTGTCGAGTAGTCGGTGCCATTTCCTTCAAAATACTCAAATGGAACAAGTTAATCATACAGAATATTAAGAGTAGTTAATAGTATTTCGTAGCATAATATGAACTCATTTATAAAAGCTTTTTCTTCATATTAGCGTTTTATAAGTTTAAATTCGGGTAGTACCTACCCGTTAAGTTCATACTTAGTAGCTAATATACAATTCAACTACTACAATTCTATATGAAAAACTGATTATAATAATATTTCGCGTTCAAACTTTTATACAATATTTTACAAACTTACAATACCGCTTATTTTACATAAAGCATGAAATATAGCACACAATAACTTTGATACAAGATAGTTGTGAAGATAATTCTAGCTAGTACACAAGTCGTTTAGCAAAGGCAATAAAGACACGTAATTCATACGTCCAGAAACAAGTCATGCATTCTGGTTTTATTAGGACTACTTCCCATCCTTGGTTTTGTGGAACATAACCGTTATGGCCGTTGATAAGACAGCGTGTTGTAACGTCGTCAAATGGACGAGGGTTACGTAATGTCTAACAGTCCCGTAACAATCTAAAAACCTCATTTCTTACCCCAATTACCGACTCCGTCACTTGTGGGAACGTTTTGTTTAATAGTTGTAGGCCGATGTTCTTGTTCTCACTTTGGTGAGAAGCGAACATTACTAATCCGTAAGCATAACATGCTTCTTTATGTTGCATGTTAGCCGCTTTTTCTAAATCACGAAGTCCAATATTCGGATATATTGAGTCAAAATAATTTCTTAACCCATTGCGTAAAATAGCATTTGGGTTCCCCGCAATATATGCGTCAAAGTAAACACATCGTAACTTATGGATTTCCCAATGTGATATCCCCCATCTTTCGAACGAAAGCCTTTTATAAACCAAGGCATTCTTGGAACGTTCTTCGAATGTCTTACAAACTGATCTCGCCTTAAATAGTTGTGCCGAAGAATTCTGACCGACTCTAGACAAGATTTAATCCATCATGTCTCCTGGTAGGTCTCTTAAAATATTGGGTTGTCTATCCATTTTGTGTTTTTATACTGTAAAATAGACAAGAGTTAGATTCATAAAAAAAATACTTATTAATACAAGCAATTTTTACATATATCATAAAGCATAAGCACACTATATTACATATATTACACCACACGAATACAACTATCTTATTTCGACTCGCTTGTTTCTTCTTCTTCGGTTTTGGTTCGTTTTGACAAGTTTCTAGGGATATATGATGTTCCCCTAATACGAGCCGTCGTTTTCCACATTGGTTTAGAAAAACCTGGTGGTTTAGAGGTTCCCGGGTCATTGTTACAACTTAAGGACTTCGGGGGTTGACGATACATATAAAGTTCATCGGGGTTGGAATTAGATTTCTCTATTTTTATGCCCTTTCCCTTATTATTTTCTTTTGCCTTTTTAAATTCAGTTGGGGTAATTTCTATAACATCATCGAAATTCTCGTCAGAATCCGATTTATCGGAGAATTGGTAATCCTCCCAATATTTTGCTTCCTTAGCGAAAACACCATTGACCATAATTAACCTTGGTCGGTTGGTTGAGGATTTTCTTTTACTCAACCGTTTTATTATTTCCCCCACCGGTTCTATTTCTTCATCCGGTTCCGATTCTTCTTCCGGTTCCGATTCTTCTTCTGGTTCCGACTCTTCTTCCGGTTCCTCTTCGGGAACTTGTGAATCAGTCCACGAATCATTCCAATTTACATTTGACTCTTCATTATTATTAGGTGAGTCAATGGGACTTGTTCTAGAGGTAGACATCTATCACATAATATCAAACGCGTTAAGAGATTAATATATCACATAATATTCACATGTTAAAAATATATAGTTTCCAACAAAATTTGTTAAGCAATCATTTTTCAAGTAAACACGGTCGGCGTCCAGACTCACTAATGCATACTAACAAACTCGATAAGACACACTAATGCAAAATTCTGGTTCTCTAAGACCAATGCTCGGATACCAACTGAAATGTCCCGTTCTTATTGATTAAAAACGTTCCATATTAATTGATTTCGTTGCGAGGTTTTGACCTCTATATGAGACGTTTTTCAAAGACTGCATTCATTTTTAAAACAAACCATAACCTTTATTTCATAAATAAAGGTTTAAAAAGCTTTACGTAGATTATCAAATAATGATAATCTAAAATATCCTGTTTACACACGACCATTACATAATGGTTTACAATACAAATATGTTACACCGAAATCAGTTTCTTGAATGCAGTTTTTACACAATATCATACAAATATGGACTCCAAATCTTGTCCTTATTTTAGTATGCAACAGCGGAAGCTCTTAGTATTCACCTAAGAATAAACATGCTTTAAACGTCAACAAAAATGTTGGTGAGTTATAGGTTTAACCTATATATATCAAATTGTAACAATAGACCACAAGATTTCATATTTCAATATACATCCCATACATAGAGATAAAAATCATTCATATGGTGAACACCTGGTAACCGACATTAACAAGATGCATATATAAGAATATCCCCATCATTCCGGGACACCCTTCGGATATGATATAAATTTCGAAGTACTAAAGCATCCGGTACTTTGGATGGGGTTTGTTAGGCCCAATAGATCTATCTTTAGGATTCGCGTCAATTAGGGTGTCTGTTCTCTAATTCTTAGATTACCAGACTTAATAAAAAGAGGCATATTCGATTTCGATAATTCAACCATAGAATGTAGTTTCACATACTTGTGTCTATTTTGTAAATCATTTATAAAACCTGCATGTATTCTCATCCCAAAAATATTAGATTTTAAAAGTGGGACTATAACTCACCTTCACAGATTTTTTTACTTCGTCGAGAAGTAAGACTTGGCCACTGTTGATTCACGAACCTATAACAATATATACATATATATTAAAGTATGTTCAAAATATATTTACAACACTTTTAATATATTTTGATGTTTTAAGTTTATTAAGTCAGCTGTCCTCGTTAGTAACCTACAACTAGTTGTCCATAGTTAGATGTATATAGAAATAAATCGATAAATATTATCTTGAATCAATCCACGACCCAGTGTATACGTATCTCAGTATTGATCACAACTCAAACTATATATATTTTGGAATCAACCTCAACCCTGTATATTTAACTCCAACATTCACATATAGAGTGTCTATGGTTGTTCCGAAATATATATAGATGTGTCGACATGATAGGTCGAAACATTGTATACGTGTCTATGGTATCTCAAGATTACATAATATACAATACAAGTTGATTAAGTTATGGTTGGAATAGATTTGTTACCAATTTTCACGTAGCTAAAATGAGAAAAATTATCCAATCTTGTTTTACCCATAACTTCTTCATTTTAAATCCGTTTTGAGTGAATCAAATTGCTATGGTTTCATATTGAACTCTATTTTATGAATCTAAACATAAAAAGTATAGGTTTATAGTCGGAAAAATAAGTGACAAGTCGTTTTTGTAAAGGTAGTCATTTCAGTCGAAAGAACGACGTCTAGATGACCATTTTAGAAAATATACTTCCACTTTGAGTTTAACCATAATTTTTGGATATAGTTTCATGTTCATAATAAAAATCATTTTCTCAGAATAACAACTTTTAAATCAAAGTTTATCATAGTTTTTAATTAACTAAACCAAAACAGCCCGCGGTGTTACTACGACGGCGTAAATCCGGTTTTACGGTGTTTTTCGTGTTTCCAGGTTTTAAATCATTAAGTTAGCATATAATATAGATATAAAATATGTGTTTAGTTAATTTTAAAAGTCAAGTTAGAAGGATTAACTTTTTTTTGCGAACAAGTTTAGAATTAACTAAACTATGTTCTAGTGATTACGAGTTTAAACCTTCGAATAAGATAGTTTTATATATATGAATCGAATGATGTTATGAACATCATTACTACCTCAAGTTTAGTAGGTAAACCTACTAGAAGTGACAAGAAATGATCTAGCTTCAAAGGATCTTGGATGGCTTGAAAGTTCTTGAAGTAGGATCAAGACACAAAAACAAGTTCAAGTAAGATTTTTACTCGATTAAGATAGTTTATAGTTATAGAAATTGAATCAAAGTTTGAATATGAATATTACCTTGAATAAGAAAGATAACCTACTGTATATAACAAAGGTTTCTTGATCTTAGATGATTACTTGGAATGGATTAGAAAGCTTGGAAGTAAATTAGTAAACTTGAAGGGATTTTTGAAGTGTTCTTGAAGTGCTCTTCCTATGATGATTATAGCTTGATTCTTGAAGTAATTTTTGATGAAGATGATGATTAACTACTGGAAAAATACATTCATAATAGTGTGTGTGTGTTGAGAGAGAATTAGAAAGAGAATTGGAAGTGAAATGGAGTGAATGATGAGTGGTTATTGGTGAGTGGTGAGTGGGGTTAAAAGGAGTTCTAGTCAGTTGACTAGCTCATGGTAGAAGTTAAAATTGATTAGTCATATATGACATAATCAAGAGTGGAATCCCATGATAGTTCCTATTGGTATATACCCATAGTAAGTACGTTTTGAAGCTGTGTATAATACGGGTAAGAATACGACTAGAATTCTTGATGAAAGAAAAGAATGGGAAAGTAACTGTAACCATTTTCATTAAGTATGAGTGTTTTGATATATGTCTTGAAGTCTTTCAAAAGTATTTTAATACATCTAAATACACTACATGTATATACATTTTAACTGAGTCGTTAAGTCATCGTTAGTAGTTACATGTAAGTGTTGTTTTGAAACCTTTAAGTTAACGATCTCAATTAATGTTGTTAACCCATTGTTTATTATATCTAATGAGATGTTAAATTATTATATTATCATGGTATTATGATATATTAATATATCTTAATATGTTATATATACATTTAAATGTCGTTACAACGATAATCGTTACATATATGTCTCGTTTCGAAATCCTTAAGTTAGTAGTCTTGTTTATATGTATATAACTCATTGTTAATATACTTATGGAGATACTTACTTATCATAATCTCATGTTAACCATATGTATATCCATATATATATCGTCATGTCATTTTTACAAGTTTTAACGTTCGTGAATCGCCGGTCAACTTGGGTGGTCAATTGTCTATATGAAACATATTTCAATTAATCAAGTCTTAACAAGTTTGATTGCTTAACATGTTGGAAAAATTTAATCATGTAAATATCAATCTCAATTAATATATATAAACATGGAAAAGTTCGGGTCACTACAGCACAATCCGCTTACGGGCGGTAACTATAACCTTCAGTCCACGTGCGTTAACGAACGACCTACCTCCGTTAACCCCCGAAATAACAGTACCGTTGAAACGATACCGCTTCTTCGGCGGGGTGGAGGGTGGCTGCACGGGTGCCTCCTCAGGGTCCTCGTTGGAATCATCGTCGATGGAATCGTCGGATGTTGAGTCGTCAGATGATGAGTCGTCAGAATCATCGGAAGGTGGGTGTGCTCGGCCAGTAGTCATCCGTCAGTATCTGCCGGGTGGAATCATCACGACACGTCCATCAGGAAGGCGTCTAGCCCAATGATTATGCTCATTATGGAACGGAACATCCCCATATTCCCCAGGGATCACAGCACCACCGGAATGGTGCTGTGGCTTCGAGGGTCCTGGGATGAGTGGAGTTGGAATCTCCGGTGGATCCTCATGTCCTGTCTCACTCCTCATCCACTCAGCCTCTCTTGATTTTTCAAACCCTCCCTCATTACCATCCTTATCACTCCTTTCAATATCATGAAGAGCCTTTTGCAGTTGCTCAGTGGTTACTTTATTTGGTTTAGTTTCTTTTTAGCTCTAGTATCACCCTCAATTCTTTTACCCTCAGACTTTCTTTGACCCTTTCTGACTAGACCCCTCACCAGGTGTCCTATCAGCTCCTGGGGCAGGATCCCTGAGTGGTAGGGGGATCCATAGGAGCTCATATATCTCTCATGTAACTTATTATTCGTGGATCAACGCGTGGTGCGAGATTCAGTAAGTGAGCAGCAATAGGTTAAGCCGCCACATTCTTTGATCTGATTCTATTTTGGATAAAGGTGATACTCTCTTGTTCTGCATGTGGATCACTGCGATCCCTTGGTAATGGATTGGGAGTCATTTAACTCTCACTGATTATGGTTGAAAGAATTATGGCATAGAATGTCCGGAATTGGATGTATGGTAAGAGTGGAGTCAAGTGAATTTCTATCATACGATCCCAAATGGCTTGGCCAAAGTTAGCAGTGGGCAGGAACACAATCCTATAAAAGATCTTTAGCAGAAATATGGTGATGTGGTTGGTTTCAATTTTCATCGTATTGAAGCACCGGTCCAGAAAGGTATACAACACAGACCATCGTTGTGCCATGCGTTGTTTCTTGAAGTCCCTAATGGCCTCAACTTCTCCTTCGTATCCAAATTAATGGACATCGGCTAACATGTCATCCTCGGAGGGGAATGCATCGTATCGTGCTCTCCGAGGAATACCCAAAGCGCGTCTCATAGAGTAAAAAATACCGTCTGATCCAGATTCTGAGCAACTAAGAACATGAAGTGATCCGGCTCATGTGATGCCCCGTACAAAATCATCGTGTACGAATAATCAACAACAGGATCATTACAAGGTCAAATACTATATGCTGTTTCAAAAAGAGTTTGCATTCATGATAAAAGGTGACGTTTTAACCAATGTCAAATGTTTAACATACGATAATGTGCCTCTACGAATAGAAGGCGATAATAATAGTACGTGACCCATAGGTCGTTACAAATTCATTGTTGAAAAGTAATAAAGTTTGTGAATGCAAGATAAACGTTTCATGCGAAGACATCTCTAATAAGCGCATCGGGAGTCTACCAAGCATGACAACTATAGCGGAAGCAATCAAACCTTAAGCACCTGAGAAAAACATGCTTAAAAATGTCAACACAAATGTTGGTGAGCTATAGTTTAAGTATTACAGTAATGTAAGGTAGGCCACGAGATTTCAGTGTTTCAAAACAGTATGAAAAGTATATGAATAACCGTGGGCACTTGGTAACTAACTTAACGAAAATAACACCCCCTAAAAGTACACTTGGCGAGTGTGTAAGTTTACGAAGTATTAAACACCCATTATATGCTAGTGCTGCTAGCCCAAGTGAGGATGTCAAACCCTATGGATCCATATTTAAGATTCGCGTTCACCGGTTCAAAGACCAATGACTAAACGTTATCTAGCTAAGGGGAAAGTTTATGCCGTTGTATAACCCACACATATATAAAGTTTAAGTACTCGTGCCTAGTATGTAAAATGTAAAATGCGCATGTATTCTCAGTCCCAAAATAGTTAAAGTAAAAAGGGATGCTATAACTCACAGTGGAAAGTAGTAAAAGTCTATACGCGGGAATAGTAAGCAAGTGGTTGGTCCGAAAGGTCCTCAACCTAAGTCAAAAGTTACTAAGTCAGTAAATCATTCCCAAAGGTTTAAAATTATGTAAATTAGGTCTTAAGTACCATCATCATTCATCATTAAACAAAAAGTGTAAAGTAAGTTTTAAGTCAAGACTAGGGTTTGAAACAAGGGCTGACTTCGTTCAGTCGCCACGACCTCTATACAAACTGAATTGGGGTGAGACCAGTGGCCATGGCTCCGTATATGAGTCCCCTAGAAGGTGACCAATTTACAGAACCAAACTCGTCTTTGTTTGACCGAGGTGACGGTTTAAGTGCGAGTAGTTTAGAAATTTCAGCACAACGTTAATAGGGTGTAGTTACTTTCGGGAGGCCATAGATCCTAAATCGTAACTCGGATTAAGACGAGGTCTAAATGGAAAATCATATACACGAACCGAACTAACTGAAAATCAACTTTCCAGTAGCCCAGGTAGTCTGATCAGTTCCAGAAACAGTAAGTAAAAGTGTTCCGGTGGGTTCTTGGTGTTTTATGCTCATCACGGTTCTCATCCTTGATGCGTATAGCTTCAAGTGTACAACTCGTTGATGGGTTTGCATCATTTTAACCAAGGTTTAACCATCATAACACTAGTGTAAGTCTAAGATATGTAGCACAACTCACTTAAGAGTTGTATGTAGTTTGATGAACTAAAGTTAAATCAAGATCTTAGATCCGACACATACATGAGTTCTACAAGTAATATTAAGCTACAAACTTGAAAGTAAACTAAATAATCAAGATCTTAAGTTGTAGAACTTAGATATTAGCTAGATCTTAAAGATCCTAGACTAGAAAGTCTAGATCTAGCGTTCTTAAGTTAGATCCTAAGTTATAGAACTTGGATCTTCACTTTATTGAAACCATAAGTTATGAAACTTAGATTTTCAACTTGAAAAATGTATATAAGCTTATAAGCTCTTGTTTACAACAAGTTTAGAAGACCATAAGCTATAGAAACTTAGATCTAACACAAGTGTATGAAGTTATAACTAGAAAGTTATACTTCCATGTTCTTGAACTTACAAATTAACTTTTAGTTTCAAGAAATATGAGATCAAGCTTAACTAGTAATACTTGACCAAATTTGACAACATCACAACTTTAAAGTACATAAAATGAAGAGATAAACTAGATCTACAAGTAATAAGTTCATGGTTGTTCATACTTGGGAAGATTCAAACCAAGGCTTTGATCTTCAAGAAAGTAAACTTTAAGTTTACAAACATGAACACAAGTATGATTATAAAACTCATGAACTTTAAATCTTTTGACATTTGAAGTGTAGAACCATAAGTTATAGAACTTAGATCCTTGTTCTTGGTTCTTCATCAAACAAAGATGAAAGTAACCAAGATTACATGAAGATACAAGTTAGAAAACTTGATCTTTAACATAAACAAGTAACAAGTAACAAATCAAATAAAATGATGATGATATGGGATTCGGTTTTTAGGAAGAACAAAGAAAGAACATAAAGCTTATTACTTACAAAGTTTTGAGAGAAGAATGAGAGAAAAAGTTGAGAGAAAGTGTAAGTATGTGTGTGAGAAAATGAAGTGAAGTAATACAAGTAAATAAGTAAACACAAAAAAATTTAAACTCCTCCCTCCCATTACCCAAAACCTACGGCCAAGGCTCAAAGGGGAAAGGTCAATGGCTCACTTTCTTATGTTGGGAGGTGGTGTGAGCTCAAGATGGTATTAAAGTTAAATGGTATTGGAAAGAGGTGTAAGTATACATGTAACTAGTCTCTTTATGTCACTAACCAATCTAGTTTAAGCCTTAATGAAATACTTGCATAATAATGGGCTAACTAGTCCATTAAGAAAGTAGGGTGGGCTTCCAAGTCCATGTCCATTAATAAAAGCCCAAGTATGTAAGTATGTAACAAATAAATAAACAAAGTCCAAGTAATTAACTAGTAACATTAGTTAGTTAAAAATGATTAATAATAATTAATCATGAATGTAAATAATATTTAAAATATTATTCGTGTAAAGTACGTGTGTCACAAAGATAAATCGGGCCATGAAAAGTTAAATACGGTAACAAGTAACACGTATAAAAACACGTTTATTAAAACACAAGCATTAATAATAAATTATTAATAATTAAACGTTGGAAAAATCCAAGGTCGTTACAGTTCATCTCCAGCAGGCGGGTGGTACGTCATGGTATCCCGCATCAATTTAAGCTGTCACTCTGAGACATTCTCCGTTTCAATGAACATGTAGTGCATGGGATGATGCAGGAGAATAGGTATCCATAAGTCACATGGGGTACCAACACCTTTAGAGAAATATGCATTGTTTGCCATTGCTGTTGTATCATGAACATGGTTAGGTGAACACAATTCATATGATGTTGTTTCGAAAATGGTGAAAAAATCCTTTAATTATTTTAATTAAATTAAAAAATATTTTTCAAAAGGTTATGAACCAAAACTTAGTAAAATTTTGAACAGAATAGTTTTTCGAGCAAATCATGGTTTTCGAGCATATAAAACTTTTCGAGTAGTGACTTTTTCGAGCATATAGGATTTTCGAGCATTCAGACTTTTCAGGCAAAGTTTTAGAGCAAACTGTTTCCAGGCAATTAATTATTTTCACACAAAATGGAATCTTCAGACAGATCAAAAGTATTCGAGCATCGAAGGTTTTCGAGCACTCAGAGCACTCTGTCTGTTTGAACATTCGTGAGGGTTTTCATAGGAAAATCATCAACGCATGTTTTAATCAACACAGAGGTGTTAAATTAACATCAAATCTAACTTATCAAGCACATAAACAAGTTCTAAATCCAGTTTCATGCATAATCAATCCAGAACCCTAAGTTTTACTCCCTTTGCTTCATCGAATTAAATTAGCCATTAATGGATGATTAAGAGTGAGATTTAGTGATCTAATCATCATCCAGCAGACACCCTAAGTCGATTAGAACAACAATTTTATCGATTTAAACACTATTAGGTTGTTTAGCTGTTCTAGGGTTCGAAGGTTTTTGTTGTGCAAGAATAGAGATCAAACATTCAAAGAGTTGTTTTGAGTATCAGTTTCTAGATTAGTTGTTTACAAGTTGCATTTAGTGCATAATCATAGAATCTAATGAAAATAAACACAAATTTAAGAAACAATACAAAAGGGATTGAGGTTGAAGATGATGAATAGTAGCTACAGAGGTTCTCTTGACAGCAAATCATTTAAAATTTAAATTTAAATGATTTTGAGAGTGATGGGCATAAAAGGTAAATTTTGACCATTTATTGCCCCAATTTGAGCAAAAAATGAGTTTCCAGTCATCTGCTCGAGAACCTCATACTTTTACACTTGCTCGAAAACTTTGTTTTTGAGCAGTTTGTTTGGATTTTTCGGGCATGCTCGAAAATGTGGTTTTAGAACAGATTTGGATTTTTAGGGTTTTGGGACAGCTCGAAAACCTTAAGAATTTTAAGAAATTCTGTGAAATAACTAAGTTAAAATTTAAACTTCAATTATTTTTCAAAATTTAATTTTTTCGGGTTTTACTCTTTTTGAGTCCGGAAACAGGAGGCAGTCATTTAGACACATCCTCCTGAGGCAGTCACTAGACACATCCTCTGTCATTTGTTGACTGTTTTGTTTAAGGCAGTCATTTAGACACATCCTCCTGAGGCAGTCACTGGGGCACATCCTCTGTCATTTATTAACTGTTTTGTTTGAGGCAGTCATTTAGACACATCCTCCTGAGAAGTCACTAAGACACATCCTTCCTCATTACTGACATTTAAATCTTAAACTTCCCTTGATAGTTGCAATTGTTAGGAGAGTTATGTGTGAAAATACGGGTTTTACACTTTTATTGGAACAAAAGCCATTTTGGATTTTGAAAATCGTATTAGAACACCGGGTCTCACACTGTAATTTATGTGAGATCCATCTTTATCTCCCCCTCAACATGTGATGCATCAGATTTTGAAAAACATAAAGCTCCCTCTAGGCAAGTGCATCACTTGCCATGTTTTTAAATGTCAGAGAAATCAACCATGCCAATTTCACCAACCAAGTATTTGAACGTGGGTTCATCTAAGGCCTTGGTAAGTACGTCAGCTAGTTGATTCTTAGTTGGGACAAAGTAGAGTTTAACATTTTATTTATCAACGTGATCCTTTATGAAGTGGTAGAGAATATCAATGTGTTTGGTTCGATAGTGTTGAACTGGATTGCTAGTGATTGCAATGGCACTCTGAGAGTCACAGTAGAATGGGATTTTGTGAAATTTGAATCCATAGTCAAGAAGTTGGGTTTGCATCCACAAGACTTGGGAACAACAAGTCGCAACTGTAATATATTCAGATTCTGCTATAGAAAGTGATATGCAGTTTTGTTTGCGAGATCACCAACTGACTAATTTACGACCTAGGAATTGAAGTCCTCCGGCGGTGCTCTTCCGGTTTACTTGGTCACCTCCATGATCAGCATTCGTAAATGCCGTGAGAATGAATCCTATCCCGAAGGGATACCAGAGTCCAAGGTGAGTGGTGCTCTTTAGGTAACAGAATATTCGCATTACAACCTTATATTGAGAATATCTTAGGTTTGCTTGAAATCGGGAACATAAGCATACAAAAAACATGATATCGGGTCTACTGGCAGTAAGATACATCACCGATGTCACACTCCCAAATAGGGCCTGGGGTATTTGTGACTAATTATATCAAATCACAGTCGTATAAACGAGAACGACTCTACATGAGACGTTTTATTGAGTTTTGCATCGGAAGATAAATAGATTACAGTGTATTTAATGAACAACGCATTAAATGTCTTTAATTGATATGATATGTAATGAAGACTCCAAGCATAGCAAGCAATCATCATTAAATTAGCAAATGCAAGTCTTTCAAATTATCCATGAATGGCTCGTTGAAATGTTGCTTTCAATTAGCAAATACACAGCGGAAGCATTAAGTACCTGGGAATAAACATGCTTTAAAAAGTCAACACGAGGTTGAGTGAGTTCATAGGTTTATCATAAATCAATAGTTCATTATAGCATTAGACCAAAAGATTTTATTTTAAAGTTGATCAATACCAAATATATCAATCGAAAGAGTTGCTGTTTGTAATATCGTGACTAAACCAGTGACACTTGTTATTCATGTCGTTGAATCATTATTATATAACCAAAGACCAGAGGTCAAATGATTAGAGACGTTACTCTCAATAGATCTATTCACAATAATTAAGTTTGCATCTTATACCTCAGCAATTAACGATATTACAGCAGAGATTTAGCATGACAAAGCACGTATATAGCATAAAAGTTTGAGTACTTGTGTCTAAACGTAAAACAGTTATAAAAGTTGCGCATGCATTCTCAGCCCAAAAATATATATAAAAAGGTAACAATGAAAACTCACGATACTGTATTTCGTATTTCGTAGTAAATATGTGTATGATGGAACTGAACAAGTGTAGAGTTATCCTCTGATTCACGAACCTATATCAAGTATATATATTAACACATATACTCGTAATCGAATAAGTTCATATATTATAACTTATTTTATATATCATATGTATTCGATTGGGGTATATATATATTTAAAATGATTAATATTTATATGGTTATATTAATTCATATTTGGTTTAGTATTATATAAAAAAAATACCTAGTTTGTTATATATGAATATTTATATAAAAATGTTAATATGTTTGATATATAATTATATGAAATATAATTGTAGTATATGAAATAAGTGTATTCGATGTACAAAATATTTATTAGTAAAAATGATAGTTTCGATAATAATGATATAATAACTATAATAATAATGGTAATAATAGTAATTTTAATACAAATGATAGTTTTACTAATGATTAAAAAAGTATAAATGATAGTTTTAGCAAAAATGATATTTTTAATAATAATGGTAAGTTTAATAATAATTATAGTTTTAATAGATATTTTAATGATCATGTTAATATTAATAATAATAGTAATACTTATTATTAATAATAATAACTATAATAATAACAATAATAACCTTAAATAATAATACTAGTAATAATAGCAATAATAATAATAATAATAATAATAATAATAATAATAATAATAATAATAATACTAATAATAATAATACTAATAATAATAAGATTATTAATAATAAATGAGAACTACCTTTATAAGCCTTTTCTAAAAAAAAAAAGTGCCCAAGACGGGACTCGAACCCGCGACCTCTCGCTCACCCGACACACCACCAAACCGTCCTTCTATTTCCTTTTATCTGATTTAAGTCTAACTTAATTCTATATAACCCGTGTCTTCTGTTTCCTATTTCTTCTTCTTCTTCACAAATACCGATCGACCAAAGTAATTCAATTCAGTGAGTATAATAGTTCAATTTAGGACTTTCAATATGAAACAAAATCAAACGGTCTGTGAGTGATCCTGATTGACAGAAAAGAAAAGAAGAAAAATAATATAAACTGCTACAGCAAGGTTTGTTTCTTCATGTTAACTTCAAAATCGAATTTGATATTTAAAGGATTTTTATGACTCGCTTCCTTCATGAAACTTAATCCTTATCCATCTAGTAACACTCGTCAATCATGCTCTTTACCTATAACAACACAGAGTTCTTGAATTTGATCAATGAACTGCTGTTGACTTTTTAATTTTTAAACTTTGACTATCAAATTCGTCTTTGATTTTGTGAATTGAGATATGAAAATTTGCAGATAGAATCACGACTTGATTTGGATCACTTCTGCATTTTTAGTTATTGAAGATTGTTTCAAAAATGATCTTTTGCCAAAAAGTTACACGTACAGAGCCTATCGAGCTTTTTCTTGAGATTTTTATTAAATTTTTATGAATTGCAGCAAATTGATACTGAAGATGAATGATTGTGAGAGTAACAATTAACAATCGATTGTTTTATAGCTGTTGAGGATGTCAACTGGGACAAAATTAGAACCAGTATGAAATAAAATATATCATGAAGAAGAAAAAAATAAAAGCAGATCACGTTCTATAAAACAATAAACAGATATGGAAACTAGATCACGATCTTAGAAAAAAATCAAAAGCATATTAGTTTAAGAAAAAAATCACGATATATATATAAAATTTAAAAAAATAGATAATGATTAAAAGAAAATAATAAAAAATAAAAGTGGATTACCTAATACCTAATTTCATTATCTGTATTTTTATTTAAATAATATTAATAATTAATAATAATAATACTAATAATAATATTGATAATTGTATTAATAATGATTTAAAAAAATAATAATAATGATAATAAAAATGATAATAGTAGTATTATTAATAATAATAATACTAATAATAACAAATAATAAAAATGATGATATTACTAATACTAATAATAATGATAATAATATTAGTAATGATAATACTCTTAATAATAAAAATGATAATGATATAAATTATGTTAATGATATTAATAATCATATTATTAATAATAAATAATGAATAGTAATAATAATGTTGATAATAATAATATCATATTAACAACACTGATAATAAAGATATTAATTATTGATATATTGTTTAAAAAGATACTAATAATAATAATAATAATATTAATACATAATTATTTACAAATAATGGTTCGTGAATCGTCGGAATTAGTCGAGGTTAAATGAAATCATATAGAATTAGGTTTAAATTTGCCAAAAATTTTCGGGTTGTCACAGTATCCCCCCTGTTAATAGAAATTTTGTCCCGAAATTTAGTTGTTTCCATCAATCGGCGTTGTTTGTAAACAGGTTAGGATATTTTAGTTTTATTTGGTCTTCACGTTCCCTGGTATGCTCGGGGCCTTGCGTGAATTTCAACAGATAGAATATTGTTTTGTTTCAAGAGTTTAAATCATACGAACCATAAATTCTACAGGTTCTTCGATGAAGTGCATTTTATCATTAATGCGGTGGTTATCTAAAGATTAACAAGAGTGTTATTTGACTAGGTTATCCTCAAAAGGGATGATGGTGCTACACAAGCATTTTAGTAAACTGAACATGAAATGTGTTATGAATAGTATTGAGCTCATTTAAAATCTTGAGCGTTTATGCCACAATATTAGGGTAGACAAAATAGAGAGGAGTTCATGAAAAATCATAGGCATGAAATTTGATAGAGATCGTTATTGTTGATAATAAGAATGATGAATATGAGTTGAAAAATAGAGTTTTATCACCTTTGAATAATATAATTCGATTATAGGAAGAGTATAAACGAAGTTATCGTAAAAGATTAAAATGAGGAAATATCTGTTTGCTTTAACATTTGACATAGTTATAGTTGTTTTCCGAATTTCAAGGGATTTAAAGAAAATCTTCGTAATCTATAAGATTTGATTCTCCGGTAATTAAGGAATTTGAGATTTCTTTGATTAAATGCGGTGGATTGCCTCGATTGCTGTGTCTGGAATTTCGCTATAAATTAGCTTCTTCCGTTTCATTATCTTCATCACTTTTATACTTTCTTCCTCAATTCATACTTCTAAAAGATTTGTTAATATGCTCCATCCTGTATTGATCCTTGTTATTATATTGACCATATATACAGTCATTCTTCTTTTTCAGTTACCACCAGAGGAATTTGTTTTCTTCTACTATTCCCTTGGGGTTATAATGTTTTTAATTCTCCCGTGTCTTTACGTTGCAATATGTATTGATATACACGGTTTGTAATTTCGGTATCATTATCGGGCTTTATATTTTCCCTTATATGTCTGTAACATCCTCAATCAGGCCTAGTTGTAAGATTACTATTTTTTCCCTTAAGTTAGTATTGTGTTACTATATGCTTTTATTTTTATTTAAAATTTGTTATTATTTAATGATGTGGTTAGGACCAGTTTGTGACAAGGGTCACAGAACAGGTTTGTTTATTTAATTTGGACTTCGTTTGGGTTGCCAAATGTTGTACGAAAGATATCAGATAACTTATAAATACCCGTGTATCGCACAGTGTGGGAATTAAACCCAATTAAGTGACTAGTGGGCTGTGTTCTTACCATTTCTATAAAATTCACCAAACACTCCCGTACCTTCCCTTTCACCTACAATCAAACCCTAATCCTTAAACATTGATTTTGAGCTCAAATTGGTGTTAGAATTGTGTTTGTTATCGTTTACTGTGAAAGGACCCGTTCATATACATTATAAACGATTCCCAATAGTTGATTACATCGCGAGGTATTTGACCTCTATATGATACATTTTACAAACATTGAATTCGTTTTTAAAAGATAAACTTTCTTTACATCGAAAATTGACAAGCATGCAAACCATTTCATAATATCCACTATCCAACTATAAATTGACTTAATAATAATCTTTGATGAACTCAATGACTCGAATGTAACGTTGTTCGATATATGCCAAGAAAGACTCCAAGTAATATTTTTAAAATGAGCAAATGCACAGCGGAAGATTTCTTTAACACCTGAGAATAAACATGCTTTAAAGTGTCAACCAAAAGGTTGGTGAGTTCATTAGTTTATCATAATCGATTATTTTCATCATTTAAATAGACCACAAGAATTTCATTTCCAGTTCTCATAAATATACGTCCCATGCATAGAGACAAAAATCATTCATATGGATTGAACACTTGGTAACCGACATTAACAAGATGCATATGAGAATATCCCCTATCATTCCGGGATCCTCCTTCGGACATGATATAAATTTCGAAGTACTAAAGCATTCGGTACTTTGGATGGGGCTTGTTGGGCCCGATAGATCTATCTTTAGGATTCACGTCAATTAGGGTGTCTGTTCCCTAATTCTTAGATTACCAGACTTAATAAAAAGGTGCATATTCGATTTCGATAATTCAACCATATAATGTAGTTTCAATTACTTGTGTCTATTTCGTAAAACATTTATAAAAGCAGCGCATGTATTCTCAGTCCCATAAATATATATTGCAAAAGCATTTAAAAGGGGAATAATGAAACTCACTTATTGTATTTCGTAGAAAAAATACATATAACGTCATTGAACAAGTGCAAGGTTCGCCTCGGATTCACGAACCTAAATTAATTATATACATTTATATGTTGGTCAATATTTGTCTAACCAATTAGGTCAAGTCATAGTGTACCACAATCCTAATGCTCGAGACTAATATGCAAAAGTCAACAAAAGTCAATTTGACTCAAAATGATTTCCAAAATTTATACATGATTATTATATAATTTAAATATCGTCGTTTTATATTTTTAAATATTTTTAAAAGATTCATTAGAGTAAATAATATAATTCATTTATTAAAAAATAACAAATATACTTTTATATATCTTAGATAATAAAATTTATAAAGTTCATTGAATATCATAAAATGTTATGATAGATATTATTAAGGTAATTATATTATTTGTATTATATTTTTTATTTGATAAAATAACATTGATAATAATAATAAGTAAAAGTTGTATTATCTTGTATTAATATTTTATTCTACTAATAATAATAACAATATTTATATTTACGAAAATGGTATTATAACAATATGATAATTCTTATTAATAATGAAATTTTTATATTAACAATGATATTCCTATTAAAAATAATAATTTTTGTAAAGATGATATTTTTAATATTAATAATAATATCTAAATCAATATTTTTAAATTTCATCATGATACTCATACTCATTATTTCCTAATTAATTTGTTGATAGCTTTTAAATTGTCTTTTATATCGCGTTCATTTTAATGATAGAAATCATAATAATTAGGTATTAGTAATAATAGTTTTATTTATAATAATAAATATTATGATAATGATAATACTAATAGCTATTTTAATGATAATAATAATAATAACACCAATTTAAATAATAAAAATAACAATTTTTAATAATAATATTTTTTATTGATGATGATACTAATAATCAATAATAATAATAGTAATTATAATAATAATAATAATATTAATAATAATAATGATAATAATAATATTAATAATAATTAGATAAGACTTAGAACAACGATAATTACGACGATAATAATAATTGTTTTTACAAAACTTCAATTGTCTGTAACTTCTAATCCGTTCATCGGAACCATTTGATATCTAAAGGAAAAGTTCTTAATTTTTCGCTAGCTTTCCAACGACATGCATATCTTATACCTTATCTCAACCCCGGGTGTAATTAATTTAAGATTCAACATAACCTAACTAAGGGCAATATCAAAAGTACAAGCATGCATAATCCTATTTTCTCGAGCACTAGTCAGGGATACACTATTAATATGTAAAAATTAATTTACGAGTACTCACGTATCAATATTGAGGTTCAATATTGTAGGAAAGGTACGTAGAGGCAACGGAGATGATAAATACCCAATTGACCTCACGAGCATACCCATGATTCATATCCATAACCTCCATAGCTATAACACATAATTTCCTTAGCCCTATCCTACTCGAAAAACTATGTTTTGAAAACATGCGGACAGAACCTCGTCGTAGTATTTTATGTATAATATTACTAATAATTATACTACTACTACTACTACTAATAATAATAATAAGATAAAATCTTAATTTTAATAATAATAATAATATTAATAATATATAAGAAATTATACGAGGTGTTTGATGAAGTGAATGATCACAGAACTGAAAAACGCTCGATTTATAAGATGTTACACCCACCTACCCAATGCACAACATTTCCTGCCGACACCATTTTAATATATACTAATATAATAAAATAAAAAAAAAATAAAAAAATAAAAACGTGTAAGTGGTAAAGTGCATCGTCCATTCACGTGAATGTGTGAATGTTACGTGTAACACCATTTTATTATTATTATATATTTATTATATTTAATTTATATAATTACTTATATATTATATTATATTTACGTTCATGGTAAAAATATAATTTTTACAAAAATGACTCGTACGTTGTCACTTGACTCATGTACCACTTTCCGTTTTTCGAGCGCACTTTCGTACGTTTAGAAAACTAGCCTCTTACGTTTTGTGACTCGTACCCTTATTAATAATTAGACTTAAATTAATGGAAAACTAACCCACTCAAAGTGTAACTTAATCTTTTGAGTGTTTTGGTCATTTACTTCTATAAATCATAGTCTCGTTATTTATCAAAGCATATCTAATATTATTAGTTTAAATCAAAACGTCTTTAGACTAAATTAAAATATATTTGTATACATAATATATAGGTTTGAAATATTTTACTAATAAGAAAATATTTAGATTTTAATTATATTTCAAAGTATAATTGAAGATCGTTTACCTAATCGAAGATAACGTTTACGCTTTATCTTAATTTGATTTAATTCTTTTATGCGCCAACGTTTATTTTGATTTCATTAAATTTTCTAAATAATATATCTTAATATTGATCGAGTCAAATGACAAGTGCCCTATCGTTTACTTAACTATTTTGAAATAATATTTATTTATTATACATAACCACGTTGTAGGCACCCGTTGCACATTATTTATATACTTAGTTTTACAATTACTATATTGATCTATTGTATATATTCAATTTAAATTATTTAAATAAAACCTTTTAAATAACAAATTCTATTCTATCAAGAACGTTTTTGTTTAATAAAGCTAAGTCATATAATACATAAATCATAATGGTTCCTAGTTTCTAACTTATAGTTCAATAGTGTATCGCAAGGTTAAGGGTAATCAAATGTATGTAATCATTTTAATGTAACATATCAAATGGGTTTATCTAATCGACGAACCTTATTATAAATGATTTAATCATTATGAAAGTTAAATAATTAACATGAGAATTTATTGTAAAATATGTATTGGAGATCAAAAAAGAATCTCCACTAACTTTTGTTTGACACTTGATATGTGATACTTTCTTCTCATTTAAAAATCACTTTATCATTTATTCCGAATATCGTTAAAAAGTAAAGGTTTCTTAATTCAAAGTGGACCTCATAACAGAGACACGTAATCATAATTCAATATATCCGATAATTCAATCATTTGATATTATCTTTTAATATCGTTGATAAACTTACATCGAACAAATACGTTCATGTAAAGTATTATTATTCATTCAATACCTTGATAGTATTTCCAAGTTCATAAAATAGATCTCATAGCTTATATTCATATCAACTAATCCGTTCAATGTTTTATTAATATTTCTTAATTTAAAATCACACATATGTATATATTCATACATATCTATTTACACATAATTGTTCGTGAATCGTTGAGCATAGTCAAAGGGTAATTGATTACATGAATATAGATTTCAAAACTTTTGAGACTCAATACAACAAATTTTGCTTATCGTGTCGGGAACATATAAAGATTAAAGTTTAAATTTGGTTGGAAATTTTCGGGTCATCACAGTACCTACCCGTTAAAGAAATTTCGTCCCGAAATTTGATCGAGGTTGTCATGGTTAACCATAAAAATATTTTCATGACAAATATGAGTTACTAAATAGAGTTTTATCATCATCGGGTAATATGTATAAAACAATTCGTTTATGTGAATATTACGAGTGAAGCTATCACATACGAGTGAAAATGAATAAATGCGGATTTGACTTAACCGGTGGCTTAGTCTAGATTGATTTCCGGAATTTAAGGAATTTAGAAGAAAATCTTCATAATAAGATTTGGTTCTTCGGCGATTAGGAAGGTCAGGATCTCCTTTGATTTAAATGTGGAAATCTGTTTTGATTGTTATGTCGGATATTTCACTATAAATCCATCCCCCTTCGTTTCGTTATTCTCCATAACTCACACCGTCTATTCTTCCTCCTTAATTCGTACTTTAAGAGATTCGTCAACATGCTCCATCCCATTCTGATCCTTGATATACTCTTAATTTTCACATCTGTCATTCTTCTCTTTTATCTACCACCGGAGGATTTTATTTACTTCTACTATTATCTTGGGGTTATAGTGTTGTTAATTTTCCCGTGCCTTTACGTGGCAATACATATTGATATGCACGATTTGTAGTTTCTGGGTTGTTGTTGGGTTTTATATCTTCCCTTATATCTCGATGTCCCTGCTTCTGTCTTCTATAATCATTGTCTTCTACTGTTAATGCTCTCTTCTATTTGCTGTGATTTATACTCCAATTTCTATCTTGGATTTTTCATTCTTTCGTTTCCTCTTCTTGTGAGTAAGCACTGCTTGTAATGGTCCAGAATTCACAGATATGAAGTTTTGATTGGACATAGTTAATATTTTAAGAAGGGAATTGTAATGGCACGACCTTGATTTGGTAAGTTACCAGAATATTCCGAAAAAGACCGAATCATCAAGAAAAATATTTTCTTGATATGTTAAGAGATTAGATAGAATGTAAGAGTCGTATAAATGGCACATGATGACGGTATGTTCTGTGAATCATCACGTTTCATTAGAAACTCAACATGAATTACTGTAATATAATCACGTTGATCAAGTGTCATTATATTATACTAACTCATGCATCAGTTCCCAACACTACTTCAAAACATTCATATTTGAATTTTTCAGAATTTAGAAACTAACACAGTTTCTTTTGTGTTGCAGATATTACGGAGAGATAAATGATTTCAGATAAGAACGCTTATGAAAATATCTTCAGAAATATCGAGGATATTTATAATGAAAGATACGATGATATCTTAGAATTTCTAACATCGATGGATGATGAAGAAAATTTGTATGTGAAGGTTTAGAATGAAGAGTGAGGTGTTTACTAACGATTTCAGCAGGCACTGAATCATTTGGATCCTTTGAAGGCAGGTTCAGTCCTTGTGATTTGTCCACAGCCTCCTTCATACTTTGCTCAATCCGTTTTCTAGTTCCAAACCTTCTCTTGTTCTGAGCTTTGCCAACACACTATTCTTTACCATCAACTTTTGACCATTAAAGTCGTTTACAGTTTTTGCTGCTTCATCAGCATTTTCCAAAATTTCGGAGAACTAACTCGTAGATTGGGTGTTTTTCAGAGACTTTACATTCGAAGTATATATGTCTATGAGATAGATGTTATATGTATACATATAACTGTTGACAAAAAAAAATGTTGCAAAATTTCAAAATACTGATTGCTGATTCCCAGTAATTGACAGGATGTAGGTGAGTATATGATGGGTTTCAATGAATAAGTATCGTGGCTTTTTGGAGAGGCTTAAGTCGAAGATTTATGAAGTTTTTGCTAAGTTTACTGCTAATGTGGCGAGATATAAAAGGTTTCCCAGTAACAATGGTAAAGGAAACGTATCTATCGAGGTTATAATAAGGTTAGTTTTAATGAAAAGTCAAAGTTGACTTGCTGGAGCTGTGACAAAACTGGCTACTTTGAAAGGAATCGTAAGGTTGTTTTTTTTTTTTTTTGCTAATAAATGTTAAAGAATTCGACGCAGGTACGTGTTAAACTATTACTTTATTTTCGAGAGTTTTTCAGGTACAAGACTTCGGGTAATGTGTGGTTGGATCATCATCTCGATTGTTCATTATTTGAAGTGTCTTCTGAAATTTTGAAGTGTTTTAAATGCAGCTTGTCATTGTCAATATCCAAAGGATGAAATCATCATGAATCTCTATTGACTCTCATATCCTTCTGAGTGTCACAAATAAAGTGATGTTCTATCACAGTTTTGAAGTCAAAGTATAGCTTTGTAAAAATGTAATGATTTAAGAGTGATGATTTCGGTTATATCTCGAATTGAATTCTGAAATTCCAAAATCAGAATATGTAATTAGATTTGAATGTGAATGGTTGTTTTGATTTTTATAGAAGAATGTGTATTGTTGTGAAAGTAAGAAGCATAGTTGATGATTGTTATATCAAAATCGAAGAATGTCACATATTGATTGTGAATTTAAATATCTCTCGGGTATTACCTACCCGTTAAAAAAATTCACAAGTAATGTTTTGTACTAGAGAATTTTATTACAGCTTTATGAAAATATAAGTATATTTTCTTCAGATGTAATATAGATTTAATGAGTTAATATCATATTAAGCTCATTTGATTTTTTTTTTTTTTTGGCATGAATTAGAAATGAATAATCTCTAAAACATTAGAGATTACATAATCTTCACAGAGTATTTCACTACTGTGATCAATACTTCAATATGTATTCTTATAGATATTTCCTTAGTAACTCATGCTGATGCTCATAGAACTCTTGCTAACTTCGCAAGATACAAATGTTTTTTTTTCCAATAAGTTTCGAGTACATTGAAGATGAAAGTGTAAAATCAAACATGTTATTGAACGATACACTTGATTTATTATGAAACCGAATTCATTTAATTGAAACAGAGATTGTAGTTAACGATGGTTAAGTTGTTAACGAAGTATGTACATCATAGCATATTAGTAATATGAATTTAAACGAGTAGTATCTACCCTTTTTCAATTCATACTTAATAGCTTAGTACGAAAATATTTATTATGGTTTAAAAATTTATATATATATATAAGATATACATATAAATTCTTCGAAGGAATTGAGTTAATACTTCATAACTCGCTAATACAATATCCGTTGTGTGATTCATAATGATTTTCCACAGTGATTCTTGAACTGGCGGAGCCTGTGATGTTAGAGGTGCTGACGATTCTAACGATGTTGACAGCACTGACTGGGTTGGTGAGGCTAAGGGTATTGTTGAAGCTGTTGGTAAAATAGGTCTAGCTTTTATACACCATTCTTGTCAGGGTTTCGATTCTTTTCTCTATCATTTCTGTCCACTTATCTGATCTATGGTTAAGGCTGAAATAGATAATCTCTTAAGACTTTAGAGATTACATAATCACCGCAGGATGATTTTCCGATGAAGTTATGAATCAATACTTCATCGTTTGTTGTTTTTGGTACTCCATGGTATCTATGGTGCGTGTGATGTTGATATCCGATGTATAGATTGTGATGTTGAGGCGTGTGATTTGGATGTAATTGTTGGTAGTGGTAATGATACCGTTGACGATGGTGATACCGTTGATGCCGGTGATGCTGCTGGTGCTTAGGGTATTGAGGCTTGCGATGTTGATGTTACTAGCGGTACTGGTTATGCTGCTGGTGCTGCTGTTGGTGTTTGTAACCTTCGCACCATATTCTCTAAAGCCACTACCCGAGTGCGAATTTCGTTAACTTCTGCTAGTACACCGGGATGATTGGCAGTTGGAGTGAGCGGATGAATAAGATTCATAATATGGGATAGTATATAATCGTGACGAGATACTCTGGAAATGAGAGAGAAAATGGTTTCTCGAACAGGTTCGCCGGTAAGTGCTTCAGGTTCTTCGCCAAGAGGGCAATGTGGTAGATGGAAAGGATCGCCTTCCTCTTGTCTCCAATGATTGAGGAGGCTACGAACCCATCCCCAATTCATCCAGAACAGATGATGGGAAATTGGTTGGTCCATTCCGGTGACGCTGCTTTCGGAGCTCAGGTAGATATCCATATCGGCGTAGCTGTTGAAATCTGAGGAGTTCGAACTGGTTGAGGGATCCATCTCGTATGATCAGGGAAAGAATTTTTGGTATGAAATAGATTGTAGAATTTAGATTTGGTATTCTTCAATACATATTTTACACATGTATATATAATACCAGAATCCCAATAATTACGGAGAAATCTTTGAAAAAAATGTCAGTAAAAGTTCACAGTAATAGATACGCTAGGATATTAATTTAGCAGATATGCTAAGATGTGAATTCGTATATACACTGTTATGCAATAAATGCAGTAAAACACGTCTAGACTTAAGATGATAAGAAGGTAATTTCCTAAGGATGATAAGTAGATGATTTCTGACTAGAAATGATAAGCAAAATTTTGACATGCAGACACGGTCGAAGTCCAGACTCACTAATGCATCCTAACGACTTATAAGTTAGACCCACTAATGCAGACCTGGTTCGCTAAGACCACCGCTCTGATACCAACTGAAAGGACCCGTTCATATACATTATAAACGATTCACAATAGTTGATTAAATCGCGAGGTATTTGACCTCTATATGATACATTTTACAAACATTGCATTCATTTTTAAAAGATAAACTTTCTTTACATCGAAAATTGACAGGCATGCATACCATTTCATAATATCCACTATCCAACTATAAATTGACTTAATAATAATCTTTGATGAACTCAATGACTCGAATGCAACGTTGTTCGATATATGCCAAGAAAGACTCCAAGTAATATCTTTAAAATGAGCAAATGCATAGCGGAAGATTTTTTTAACACCTGAGAATAAACATGCTTTAAAGTGTCAACCAAAAGGTTGGTGAGTTCATTAGTTTATCATAATCGATTATTTTCATCATTTAAATAGACCACAAGAATTTCATTTCCAGTTCTCATAAATATACGTCCCATGCATAGAGACAAAAATTATTCATATGGATTGAATACTTGGTAACCGACATTAACAAGATGCATATAAGAATATCCCCTATCATTCCGAGATCCTCCTTCGGACATGATATAAATTTCGAAGTACTAAATCATCCGGTACTTTGGATGGGGCTTGTTGGGCCCGATAGATCTATCTTTAGGATTCGCGTCAATTAGGGTGTCTGTTCCCTAATTCTTAGATTACCATACTTAATAAAAAGGGGCATATTCGATTTCGATAATTCAACCATATAATGTAGTTTCAATTACTTGTGTCTATTTCGTAAAACATTTATAAAAGCAGCGCATGTATTCTCAGTCCCAAAAATATATATTGCAAAAGCATTTAAAAGGGGAATAATGAAACTCACTTATTGTATTTCGTAGTAAAAATACATATAACGTCATTGAACAAGTGCAAGGTTGGACTCGGATTCATGAACCTAAATTAATTATATACATTTATATGTTGGTCAATATTTGTTTAACCAATTAGGTCAAGTCATAGTGTACCACAATCCTAATGCTCGAGACTAATATGCAAAAGTCAACAAAAGTCAATTTGACTCAAAATGATTTCCAAAATTTATACATGATTATTATATAATTTAAATATCGTCGTTTTATATTTTTAAATATTTTTAAAATATTTATGAGAGTAAATAATATAATTCATTTATTAATAAATAACATATATACTTTTATATATCTTAGATAATAAAATTTATAAAATTCATTGAATATCATAAAATGTTATGATAGATATTATTAAGGTAATTATATTTTTTGTATTATATTTTTTATTTGATAAAATAACATTGATAATAATAATAAGTAAAAGTTGTATTATTTTGTATTAATATTTTATTCTACTAATAATAATAACAATATTTATATTTACGAAAATGGTATTATAACAATATGATAATTCTTATTAATAATGAAATTTTTATATTATAACAATATGATATTTTTAATATTAATAATAATATCTAAATCAATATTTTTAAATTTCATCATGATACTCATACTCATTATTTCCTAATTAATTTGTTGATAGCTTCTAAATTGTCTTTTATATCGCGTTCATTTTAATGATAGAAATCATAATAATTAGGTATTACTAATAATAGTTTTATTTATAATAATAAATATTATGATAATGATAATGCTAATAGCTATTTTAATGATAATAATAATAATAACACCAATTTAAATAATAAAAATAACAATTTTTAATAATAATATTTTTTATTGATGATGATACTAATAATCAATAATAATAATAGTAATTATAATAATAATATTAATATTAATAATAATAATGATAATAATAATATTAATAATAATTAGATAAAACTTAGAACAACGATAATTACGACGATAATAATAATTGTTTTTACAAAACTTCAATTGACTGTAACTTCTAATCCGTTCATCGGAACCATTTGATATCTAAAGGAAAAGTTCTTAATTTTTCGCTAGCTTTCCAACGACATGCATATCTTATACCTTATCTCAACCCCGGGTGTAATTAATTTAAGATTCAACATAACCTAACTAAGGGCAATATCAAAAGTACAAGCATGCATAATCCTATTTTCTCGAGCACTAGTCAGGGATACACTATTAATATGTAAAAATTAATTTACGAGTACTCACGTATCAATATTGAGGTTCAATATTGTAGGAAAGGTATGTAGAGGCAACGGAGATGATAAATACACATAATTTCTTTAGCCCTATCCTACTCAAAAAACTATGTTTTGAAAACATGCGGACAGAACCTCGTCGTAGTATTTTATGTATAATATTACTAATAATTATACTACTACTACTACTAATAATAATAATAAGATAAAATCTTAATTTTAATAATAATAATAATATTAATAATATATAAGAAATTATATGAGGTGTTTGATGAAGTGAATGATCACAGAACTGAAAAACGCTCGATTTATAAGATGTTACACCCACCTACCCAATGCACAACATTTTCCTGCCGACACCATTTTAATATATACTAATATAATAAAATAAAAAAAATAAAAAATAAAAAAAAAACGTGTAAGTGGTAAAGTGCATCGTCCATTCACGTGAATGTGTGAATGTTACATGTAACACCATTTTATTATTATTATATATTTATTATATTTAAATTATATAATTACTTATATATTATATTATATTTACGTTCATGGTAAAAATATAATTTTTACAAAAATGACTCGTACGTTGTCACTCGACTCATGTACCACTTTCCGTTTTTCGAGCGCACTTTCGTACGTTTAGAAAACTAGCCTCTTACGTTTTGTGACTCGTACCCTTATTAATAATTAGACTTAAATTAATGGAAAACTAACCCACTCAAAGTGTAACTTAATCTTTTGAGTGTTTTGGTCATTTACTTCTATAAATCATAGTCTCGTTATTTATCAAAGCATATCTAATATTATTAGTTTAAATCAAAACGTCGTTTGACTAAATTAAAATATATTTGTATACATAATATATAGGTTTGAAATATTTTACTAATAAGAAAATATTTAGATTTTAATTATATTTCAAAGTATAATTGAAGATCGTTTACCTAATCGAAGATAACGTTTACGCTTTATCTTAATTTGATTTAATTCTTTTATGTGCCAACGTTTATTTTGATTTCATTAAATTTTCTAAATAATATATCTTAATATTGATCGAGTCAAATGACAAGTGCCCTATCGTTTACTTAACTATTTTGAAATAATATTCATTTATTATACATAACCACGTTGTAGGCACCCGTTGCACATTATTTATATACTTAGTTTTACAATTACTATATTGATCTATTGTATATATTCAATTTACGTTATTTAAATAAAACCTTTTAAATAACAAATTCTATTCTATCAAGAACTTTTTTGTTTAATAAAGCTAAGTCATATACTACATAAATCATAATGGTTCCTAGTTTCTAACTTATAGTTTAATAGTGTATCGCAAGGTTAAGGGTAATCAAATGTATGTAATCATTTTAATGTAACATATCAAATGGGTTTATCTAATCGACGAACCTTATTCCAAATGATTTAATCATTATGAAAGTTAAATAATTAACACGAGAATTTATTGTAAAATATGTATTGGAGATCAAACAAGAATCTCCACTAACTTTTGTTTGACACTTGATGTGTGATACTTTGTTCTTATTTAAAAATCACTTTATCATTTATTCCGAATATCGTTAAAAATTAAAGGTTTCTTAATTCAAAGTGGACCTCATAACAGAGACACGTAATCATAATTCAATGTATCCGATAATTCAGTCATTTGATATTATCTTTTAATATCGTTGATAAACTTACGTCGAACAAATACGTTCATGTAAAGTATTATTATTCATTCAATACCTTGATAGTATTTCCAAGTTCATAAAATAGATCTCATAGCTTATATTCATATCAACTAATCCGTTCAATGTTTTATTAATATTTCTTAATTTAAAATCACACATATGTATATATTCATACATATCTATTTACACATAATTGTTCGTGAATCGTTGAGCATAGTCAAAGGATAATTGATTACATGAATATAGATTTCAAAACTTTTGAGACTCAATACAACAGATTTTGCTTATCGTGTCGGGAACATATAAAGATTAAAGTTTAAATTAGGTTGGAAATTTCCGGGTCATCACATACTGAGTCTATCAAGGTAAGTAACATGTGTTTTTGTGTTCAATTCGTTGTTAAATTCATAGTTTTGTGTGAGTTTTGTAAAAAGCTTGAATTTGTGTCAAAACAAGTGATTTAAGTGTTGTTATGGTCAAATTGTTGTGGGTTTTGAGTCTATAACAAGTAATGAACAAGTTGTGGTCGATTTTGGTGTTTAAAACGAGCTCTTGATCGAGATTTGAGGATTTCATCGTGAAGTCTGTAGCCTTTGTTCAGTTTCTAATGACGATGAACACAGTCGGCCGACTGTCAGTAGACAGTCGACCGACTGAGGGTTAAACCGGCCGATTGACGAAGACAACCGACCGACTGTTGAGTGAACCGACCGACTAAGATTTACCTTCGGCCGATTGATGTAATACCAAATGAGTCGAACGACTGGGAAGGTCAGTCGACCGGTTGTGTCGACAGTCGACCGATTGTAAGGGTCCGTTGACCGACTATCGACAGTCAACCGATTGTAAGGGTCAGTCGACTGACTGAGTGTCCAGGGAAGAATATTTTACCTAAGTGTTGATTTTTAGCCGTTATGCTTCCCGTTTGTAATTTGATGTTCTGGATGTAAATTTTGAAAGTTAAGCAAAAAATTTTAGCGGACAGTTTTTGATACAAAAATTTATATATTGTGTTATTTGATGTTAATGAACAGAAACTAACTTGTGTATATGTTTTTCTCAGGAGAAATGGAGAAAGAGAAGGTTCATTGATTAGATAGCTGAATATCTTCTCGTTTGCTGGTAATCGGTGAGTGGGACTAACTGGAGAATATAGTATATAGAAGCATGTTATATTATGATTTCCATGCTTGTTAGATATACTTATTGTTGTGGTTAGTTAGTACTTGTGATGACTGCATGTTAGTTGATGCTTGTCTGCTGGAGCCCGGTGCGTCCCTATTGTGTGGTAGCCTCGGTAGGAGAGATCAACCTGCGGGTTGGGTTCCTCTGTGGTAGCCTAGACAGCCGTGGTGTATATATATGTGAATGACGCGTCCATCGCGTGTGGATTATGTATATACATACGGTGGTGGAGGAACTTCTGGTAAGCCCCAGTCTGATCAGCTGGTGGTTAATGGTTTGGCCGAGCCGCCAGAGTCTCTGTAGATGGCACTTGGGTGATGTTTGTGTGTTAGACTATTGTGACATGATTAGTATAACACTTATGTATGCTATGGCCTGTAGTTAGTCATACTCACTTAGCTTCGTGCTAATTCCCCTCCATCTCCTCCCTGCAGGTTGATAGCTTTTGTAGATAGTGCTTTTTAGGATAAGACGGGCATGGTGATGTTATGTTTGACAGGATTAACTCTGATGTGATCTTTTATAGTTTAAACTGTGTTCTTTTGAAAATAGATTGTAACTACATCTTCTCCGTATAAACATGTATTTTGTAATGATACGTGACACTGGTTGTCTTAGCAATAGTTAATGTTTGTTTTGTAATTAATAAATCAATGTTTCCGCCACGTTTAAAAAAAATTGCGGTGTCACAAGTTGGTATCAGAGCTGAGTTTGGCAGCATGTGCATTGTGATCTGCATATCATGTTCCCAAACTTAGAAGAGTCATGTCAAACATAACATGCTGGGGATGGGTTAAGTGAGTATTAGGACAGGATATGTGTTAGTTGTTAGTACTAATAGAATTTATACTAAGCTTTGGTGTGAGTGTTGTGGTAGTGCAGTAATGGCAGATAATCAAGCACCCGCTACTGGCCCTACTGTCCCTGGAACTGGTACTCTTAGAGCCCCTGACGAAGATGGACATGTGTCTTCAGAAGAAGAAACTTCTCAAGAAGTAATAGAACTTCAAAGTCGGTTACTAGAAGCTCAGGAGAAAATTAAGGAATTGGAACAAGAACGGGCGCAATGGAACCCTAATACCACTGCGTTAAACACAACTTTTCCTTCAAACCTTTATAATCAAGCCAGTGGCAGTTCCTAATCACAGTTTCCACAAAATACATATCAAAAGTATCAAATGCCATTTCCGTTTAACCAGACTTTTCCTAATCAAATGATGTACCCATTTCAAGTCCCTGAGACAAGAAGGAAGTGTACCTATAAACAGTTTATTGATTGCAAACCTCCAGAATATCATGGTCACATAAACCGTACAATGACCCGTAATTGGCTAAGGGAAGTGGAGAGAGCATTAGAAGCGTGTTTTTGTGAGCCTGAATCTATGGTGTTATTTGCTAGTAGGCTTCTCAAGGGTGAAGCAATGGAATGGTAGGATTCTATTACTGCTTATTTACCCAAGGAACAGATCAGTCAAATTACATGGAAACAATTTGCTGCTAAAGTTCGTGAGCAGTATTGTTCTGAGTATGAGATGGAGAGATTGAAAACCGAGTTTCTGAGTATGAAGATGACAGAAAGTATGACGATTGATGAGGTTTTCAGAGATTTCACATATAATCTAAGGTTCGTTCAACAGTGGGTACCAACTGAGAAAGATAAGATTCATCATTTTATGCGGGTGATTAAGCCAGAATATAGAAAAGTTGCGAGATTTGCAACCACATTGGCACAGGCTCATGAGATGGCGAAGATTACTGAAGGTGATATCATGGCAGCGAAAAGAGAAAGTTCGAAAAGTGGATCTTTTGGAGGGAAATCAGAAAGTCAATCGGGTGGTCAGTCTATTCAACAATCAAGTAAGCAATCTGGTTTTCGTAGTAAAAAGTCAGGCGGGTTTAAACAGAAAAGTAAGTCTTGTATTAGTGGATCAGGTTCAAGTCAGTCTGGGTGGTGTAATGTTTGCAAGTCGACCCATGTCGGTCCGTGTTCTCCAATGACCAGAAGGTGTTTAAAATGTGGAGTGTTAGGTCATGAATCAACAGCGTGTTCTTTTAAGTCTAATGTTTGTTGGAGTTTCCATCAAGAGGGGCATAGATCAGCGAATTGTCCATCTACGACGAGAGCCGGTTCTGGGGCAGGGTCAGGGGCGAGGTCGGTTACTTCTGGGGGATCTTCTGCTTCTACTGCCGGGCAGAAGAGAAAGAATCCTCCAACAGCAGAAGCAAGGGCATTTCAGATGATGGTAGATACTGCAACCACTATCGATGACATCATTACCGGTATGTTCTTGGTTAATTCCTTGCCAGCTCGTGTGTTATTTGATTCTGGAGCAAATCGTTCTTTTATGTCCTTAGGCTTTTGTGATAAGTTGAAGTTGCCTGTTAGGATGTTAGATGAGCCTTTTGGGAGTAGAAGTAGCTGATGGTTAAATGGTTCCATGCACATCATCTGTGTCTGGAATTACCATCAAAATTGACGGCCATTCCTTCCCTTTAACCTGTTTGTTGATGCCTATACCTAGCTTTGATGTAGTCATAGGCATGAATTGGTTAAGAGCTAATAGGGCAAATATTAAGTGTGATGAGAAGATGATTTCTTTCCGTTTGGCCGACGGATCCCGAGTGATAGCTAGGGGAGAGCGCAGTGGATTTAACTTCCCTATGGTTTCCCTAATGAAAGCTCAGAAGGCAATAACGAAAGGGTGTGATTCATTCTTAGCCTACGTGATTGATGTTAAGAAAGAGAAGAAGCAGGTGACCGATATTCCCGTTCTGTCAGAATTTCCAGAAGTATTTCCGGATGATCTACCAGGGTTACCTCCAGTACGTGAAGTAGAGTATAAAATTGATCTGGTTCCAGGTGCTACGCCAGTTGCAAAAGCTCCTTACAGATTAGCTCCGTCATAAATCTGAGATATGATGTCTCAGATTCAGGAACTGTTAGATAAGGGGTTTATCCGACCAAGTTCTTCACCGTGGGGTGCTCCTGTTTTGTTTGTGAAAAAGAAAGATGGGTCGCTTCATATGTGTATAGATTACCGCGACTTAAATAAGAGAACAATCAAGAATAAGTATCTGTTACCAAGAATAGATGACTTATTTGATCAGTTACAGGGTGCTTCCTACTTTTCAAATATTGATTTAGGTTCAGGGTATCATCAGGTACGTGTTGCAGAGAGTGATATACCGAAAATAGCGTTCAGAACTAGATATGGTCATTATGAATTTTTAGTTATGCCATTTGGGTTAACAAACGTGCCAGCAGTGTTTATGGATTTAATGAACAGGGTGTGTCGTCAGTATCTTGACAAGTTTGTGATTGTCTTCATAGATGATATCTTAATATATTCAAAAACCGAGAAAGATCATGCTACACATTTGAGATTGGTATTAGAACTTCTAAAACAGGAACAGTTGTACGCTAAGTTTTCTAAGTGTGAATTTTGGTTGCGGGAAGTACAGTTTCTGGGTCATGAGATTTGTGAACAGGGTATTAAAGTAGATCAGTCTAAGATAGAGGCCGTCATGAATTGGAACTCACCGAAAACGCCGACAGAAATTAAGAGTTTTCTGGGTTTAGCAGGTTATTACCGCCAATTTATCAAAGACTTCTCTAAAATAGCAGGTCCGTTGAATAAGTTAACTAGAAAAGATGTAGCCTTTCGATGGACTGATGAACAAGAAAAGGCTTTTCAGACTCTCAAATAGTTGTTATATCAAGAGCCGGTTTTAGCTTTACCAGAGGGAACAGAAGATTTTGTGGTCTACTGCGATGCGTCACGTGCAGGTCTGGGTTGTGTTTTGATGCAGAGAAATAAAGTTATAGCGTATGCTTCACGACAGTTGAAGAATCATGAACGAAACTACCCTACTCACGATTTAGAGTTAACTACAGTTGTGTTTGCTTTGAAGCTTTGGAGACATTATTTGTATGGTACAAATTGTGAAATCTATACAGATCATAAGAGTCTTCAATATATCTTTTCGCAGAAAGAATTAAATATGCGTCAACGTCGATGTTTAGAATTGATTAAAGACTATGATTGTGAGATTAAGTACCATCCGGGTAAAGCAAATGTGGTCGCAGATGCTCTGAGTCGCAAGAAAACCATCGAAAATGTTAGATTTATGAGAATTGAAATAATTTCAGACTTGATTGATCGATTGAAAACCGTTCAGTTAGTAGCTTTGAATGACGAAAACCTAAAGACTGAATAAATGACTAAAAGAAAATTTGACCTATGCAATGATTCTAGAGGATTAAAGACCTATAAAGATCGAATTTGGGTGCATACGCTTGGAGATTTGAGGGATGTAATCCTTACTGAAGCGCATAAATCGAGATTATCAGTACATCCAGGTAGTAATAAGATGTATAGAGACTTGAAGACATTGTATTGGTGGCCGACAATGAAGACAGATATTACAAATTTTGTCGAAAAATGTCATATTTGTGCGCAAGTTAAGGCAGAACATCAGAAACCGTATGGATCTCTAAGACAGTTAGAAATTCCTCAGTGGAAATGGGATCATATAACGATGGATTTCGTAACCAAGTTACCCCGAACCCAGAAAGGACACAACATGATCTGGGTGATTGTGGATCGTTTAACAAAGAGTGCTCACTTTTTAGCTACTCGTGAAACAGCTTCGTTAAGTGATTTGGTAGAATTGTACTTGAAACAGATCGTTAGTCGACATGGTATACCGTTGTCAATAGTTTCCGATAGAGATACTAGGTTTGTATCGAACTTCTGGAACAGTTTACAACAGAATCTGGGTACGCATGTGAATTTAAGTACAGCATATCATCTACAAACAGACGGTCAGAGTGAACGAACGATTCAAACATTAGAAGACATGTTGAGAGCGTGTGTCTTAGAATATGGTGGTTCTTGGGATTCGCATCTTCTACTGATAGAGTTTGCTTACAACAATTCGTATCATTCGAGTATTGGAATGCCGCCATATGAAATGTTGTATGGTCGTAAGTGTAGAACTCCGACATATTGGTTAGAAGCAGGTGAGAAATAATTTTCAGGTCCCGAAATTGTTCAGTTAACTGCAGAAAAAGTCAAAATTGCATGTGAAAAGTTAAAAGCAGCTAGAGATCGACAAAAGATGTATGCTGATCCCCGTAGGCGTCCGGTAATTTTTAATGTAGGTGATCGTGTATACTTGAAGGTATCACCATGGAAAGGGGTGATCAGATTTGGCAAACATGGTAAACTAGCTCCGAGGTTTATTGGGCCATTTCCAATCATAGAAATTCTGAATGATCAAACTATTGTTTTAGATCTTCCATCAGAGTTAGCAGGAATACACAACACGTTCAATGTTTGCTATTTAAGAAAGTGTAAAGTAGACGATGAAAGTCAGATTCTTCCATTGTAGGATTTGAAAGTTGATTTAACTAAGAAGTTAGTAGAAGAGCCGGTTAGAATAGTGGAAAAAAAAGTCACAAAGCTAAGAAAGAAACAGATTCCTATGTTGTTAGTGGAATGGCGGCACAGTTTAGGTTCTAACTTGATGTGGGAAACCGAGGAGTTAATGAGGGCGCGCTATCCCCATTTGTTTGATCTTGACCAGATTTCGAGAACGGAATCTTCTTAAGGGGGTTGATTTATAACATCCTCAATCGGGCCTAGTTGTAAGATTACTATTTTTGCCCTTAAGTTAGTATTGTGTTACTATATGCTTTTATTTTTATTTAAAATTTATTATTATTTAATGATGTGGTTAGGACCAGTTTGTGACAAGGGTCACAGAACAGGTTTGTTTATTTAATTTGGACTTCGTTTGGGTTGCCAAATGTTGTACGAAACATATCAGATAACTGATAAATACCCGTGTATCGCACAGTGTGGCAATTAAACTCAATTAAGTGACTAGTGGGCTGTGTTCTTACCATTTCTAGAAAATTCACCAAACACTCCCGTACCTTCCCTTTCACCTACAATCAAACCCTAATCATTAAACATTGATTTTGAGCTCAAATTGGTGTTAGAATTGTGTTTGTTATCGTTTATTGAGTCTATCAAGGTAAGTAACATGTGTTTTGTGTTCAATTCGTTGTTAAATTCATAGTTTTGTGTGAGTTTTGTAAAAAGCTTGAATTTGTGTCAAAACAAGTGATTTAAGTGTTGTTATGGTCAAATTGTTGTGGGTTTTGAGTCTATAACAAGTAATGAACAAGTTGTGGTCAATTTTGGTGTTTAAAACGAGCTCTTGATCGAGATTTGAGGATTTCATCGTGAAGTCTGTAGCCTTTGTTCAGTTTCTGATGAAGATGAACACAGTCGGCCGACTGTCGGTCGACAGTCGACCGACTGAGGGTTAAACCAGCCGATTGATGAAGACAACTGACCGACTGTTGAGTGAACCGACCGACTGAGATTTACCTTCAGCCGATTGATGTAATACCAAATGAATTGACCGACTGGGAAGGTCAGTCGACCGGTTGTGTCGACAGTCGACTGACTATAAGGGTCAGTCGACCGACTGAGTGTCCAGGGCAGAATATTTTACCTAAGTGTTGTTTTTTAGCCGTTATGCTGCCCGTTTGTATTTTGATGTTCTGGATGTAAATTTTGAAAGTGCATAAGTGTTAAGCAAAAATTTTTAGCGGACAGTTTTAGATACAAAAATTTATATATTGTGTTATTTGATGTTAATGAACAGAAACTAACTTGTGTATATGTTTTTCTCAAAAGAAAAGGAGAAAGAGAAGGTTCATTGAATAGATAGCTGAATACCTTCTCGTTTGCTGGTAATCGGTGAGTGGGACTAACTGGAGAATATAGTATATAGAAGCATGTTATATTATGATTGCCATGCTTGTAAGATATACTTATTGTTGTGGTTAGTTAGTACTTGTGATGACTGCATGTTAGTTGATGCTTGTCTGCTGGAGCCCGGTGCGTCCCTATTGTGTGGTAGCCTCGGTAGGAGAGATCAACCTGCGAGTTGGGTTCCTCTGTGGTAGCCTAGACAGCCGTGGTGTATATATATGTGAATGACGCGTCCGTCGCGTGTGGATTATGTATATACATACGGTGGTGGAGGAACTTCTGGTAAGCCCCAGTCCGATCAGCTGGTGGTTAATGGTTTGGCCGAGCTGCCAGAGTCTCTGTAGATGGCACTTGGGTGATGTTTGTGTGTTAGACTATTGTGACATGATTAGTATAACACTTATGTATGCTATGGCCTGTAGTTAGTCGTACTCATTTAGCTTCGTGCTAATTCCCCTCCATCTCCTCCCTGCAGGTTGATAGCTTTTGTAGATAGTGCTTTTTGGGAGAAGACGGGCATGGTGATGTTATGTTTGACAGGATTAACTCTGATGTGATCTTTTATAGTTTAAACTGTGTTCTTTTGAAAACAGATTGTAACTACATATTCTCCGTATAAACATGTATTTTGTAATGACACGTGACACTGGTTGTCTTAGCAATAGTTAATGTTTATTTTGTAATTAATAAATCAATGCTTCCGCCACGTTTTAAAAAAAAAATAGAGGTGTCACAATGTCAGAGCTCTTTGCCTTTTTATTCTCTTCTCGACTCTAAGTAAAGCGAGTAATGGTCCAGAATTTGTAGGTATGAAGTTTCGAATGAACCTAATGTTCTAAGTAGAAAGGAACATAATATCATGATTTGATTTGTTAAATTATAAGTATCACTGAGGATAGAACTATCAAGAATATATTTTCTTGATTTGTTCAGAGATTAAATAGAATGTAAGAGTCGTGTAACATGGCAAATGATGATTATAAAGTCTATGAATCATCATCTTCCATTAAAAATGTAGCATGACTTACTGTAATATAATCACGTTGGCCTGGCGTCATTATATTATACTAACTCATGCTTCAATTCCCAACACTTCTTAAAAATATTTATAATTTAAAATTAAATTTTACAGAATATAGAAACTAAAACAGTTTCCTTTATGATGTGATAAAGATATCGCAAAGAGATAATTAATTGCGAACAAGAATCATTATGAAGATATCTTCAAAAATATAGAGGATATTTATAACGAAAGATACGATGATATCTTAGAATTTTCTAAGATCAAATGATAATGAGGAAAATTCTCCTGTAAGGATTTAGAATGTGTAAGGAGATTATATGTCTTCTGTAATTTCCATCAGAAATCGAATCATCTGGATTCCTTGAGTATAGGTTTAGTCCTTGTGATTTTTCCACAGCCTCCTTCATAGTTTGCTCAATCCGTTTTCCAATTCCAAATTTTCCATTGAGGGGTTCCAATACCTCATTCTTTGTCATCAAATTCTTGGCCATTTATGCCATCTACAATTTTGATGTTTCCTCTGCATTTAATGCAGCCATATTTGAATCATCGGTTATAAATCCAAGATGGTTTCAAGAAATTTCATTTTTAGATGATTAAACGCTGATTGTGATCGTCAAGCTACAAAGGATGTTTTCAAGAATTTTGAATTTGAGTGTTGAATACAGGATGTAAGCGTCAACATACATATGATGTTCTAGAATTTTGAAGGACATGAATATTTTTCTGGGTTTTATGAATAGAAGTGATGTTCTAGCACAGTTTTGAAGTCAAAGTATAGCTTTGAAAGATGTAAGGATTTAGGAGTGACGTCACCTGTTAAATCAGAATATGTAATTGAATTTGTATGAAATTGATTGTTCTTTAGTGAATGGATACATATATCTTGTGAATGTAAGTAGGATAGTTACTGATTATTGAATCAGAATTGGAGAATGTACAATGTAACATATTAATGTGAAATATAAATATTTCTCGGGTATTACCTACCCGTTAAAATATTTTCACAATTAACAGTTTGTACAAAAGAGTTTTTAATTACAATCTTTATGAAGATATATATTCATATATATATTCTTCAGATGTAATCATGGATTTAATAAGTTAATATAATATTAAACTCATTTTATTTGCGATTGAAACGAGAATAAATAATCTCCAAAACCTTAGAGATTTCAAAATTGTCGCGGAATATTTCGCTAATGTAGTTATGAATCAATACTTCATCGTTCATTGTTATTGATATACCTCAGTATATGATGTTGGTGCTCGTGGAATTCTTGTGAAATTCATAAGGCACTAATGATGTTTTCTAGAAAGTTTTGAGTACATTGAAAATAGGGGTGTAAGATCAAACATGTATTTAAATAATGAACTTGGTTTATTATGAAATGGAGTTTATTGTGCTGAAGTAGCGATTAACGATTATTAAGTCATTAACAAAGGATGTACATCATAGCATATTAGTAATTTGAATTAACCGAGTGGTATTTACTAGTTAAGATTCACACGTAATAGCTTAGTACGAAAAGATTTATTATTCTTCCAATCCATATATATAAAGTATACATATATAATTCTTCAGGAAGAATGGGTCAATACATCTTAACTCATTATTACTAATATTCCTTGGTATCTTTGGGGCGTATGATGTTGATATCCGAGGTACCGAGTGTGATGATGGGGCGTGGGATGCAGATGTTGTCGTTGGTGAAGCTGGTGCTGTTGGTGGTGATACTGATGGTACTGGTGGTGCTGGTTATGCTGCTGATGCTTGTAGATATTGCACCATATTCTCCAGAGCCACCACTCGAGCACGAAGCTCGTTGACTTCTTCTATTATACTAGGATGATTGGCGGTTCGGACAATGGGATGAATAAGATCTAGAATTCTGGATATTATATATTCGTGGCTGGATATTCTGGAAATGAGGGTGAAAATGGTGTTCCGAACTGGTTCACCGGTAAGTGCTTCTGGTTCTTCGCCAATAGGGCAATGAGGTGGGTGAAAAGGATCACCTTCTTCACTTCTCCATTGATTGAGTCGACTACGAACCCACCCCCAATTCATCCAAAATAGATGATGGCTAATTGGTTGGTTCATTCCGGTTCTGTTGCCATTGGAGTTTGAGGAGTTCGAGGAATCTATATTATGTGTTTGGAATAGGGTTTGATATGAAATGGGTGTTGGATACTGATTGATATATTCGTTTCCTTGAATACGTATATATAGAAAAAATATTTCCGTAATTTACAGAGGAAATTTAGAAAAAGTGGTAGACAGAGTCTATTGGGATAGATATGATAACATTTGTTAAGATATTATTTGTCTATACTCCATTTATGCAATAATGGCAGTATGACGTGTCGAGATTTAAAAATGATAAGTATGAAATCAGATAATCTTTCGATTAAAGACTTTCAATTTGTAATGGCCTATTCAGGTCTAGGGGCTTGAGCTATAGGATCCTTTAAATCGGTAATCCAAACCCTTCCATTCTAGAGTTTCGTAGGCGCCACTCGTCAAGAAAGTTCAATGATCAAAAATAACGAGAAAGCAAAGATTTTGAAAGTAATGAATATGAATAGTGATGACATTATAATGTCTTTGAGATTCTCGATAACTCATTGACACTTTTTTTAGTTCGCAAACCGATGCATGAAGGCATAAGGCATATAGGTACGTGATATAACAGGGAGGTTATATACGTTTGAGTATGAGTAGTAACAATTATAGGAGTTTCAAAAATCATGTATAATATTTCATGTAATACATATGTAATACACAAAACTAGAATAGATGACATAGGAATGTCAAGAATTTCAGAAATCTTGGTGTCGCATTTAAATGTAGTGGTGTAATTGGATAGTACTTAGGAGAGTGAGCAGAGTTCTTAGATTGGCTCAGCATTCTAAGATAAATAAAGTTTCTAAGGTATAGTGTAGCATTTAACAATTAAAGGCATTATAGTCAAGGAAAGTTGTAGCCCTACATTGCTAAGGTACCTAATTGTATAAGGCACACATAAAATGCAATCCTGGTTCTCCACAATCACACTGCTCTGATACCAATCTGTCACACCCCCAAATAGGGTGTGGGGTATTTGTGACTAATTATATCAAATCACAGTCGTATAAACGAGAACGACTCTACATGAGACATTTTATTGAGTTTTGTAGCGGAAGATAAATAGATTACATTGTATTTAATGAACAACGCATTAAATGTCTTTAATTAATATGATATATAATGAAGACTCTAAGCATAGCAAGCAATCATCATCAAATTAGCAAATGCAAGTCTTTCAAATTACCCATGAATGGTTCGTTGAAATGTTGCTTTCAATTAGTAAATACACAGCGGAAGCATTAAGTACCTGAGAATAAACATGCTTTAAAAAGTCAACACGGGGTTGAGTGAGTTCATAGGTTTATCATAAATCAATAGTTCATTATAGCATTTGTCACAACCCGGAAAATTTCGACTAATTTTAAACCAAACTCTCGATACGATTTAATATTTTTGACACGATAAGCAAAGTTTGTTAGGTTGAGTCTCAAAATTTTTGAACTGATTCATATTTTCAATTGACCTTCGATTGTTCTCGACGATTCACGAACAACTAATTGCAAATAGATATGTATATATAAATATATGTATATAAATAATGACCTAAAATACGTAAATAAAATATTATATGATTTAGTTGTTAGAACTAGTTATGTAATCTAGTATATGATATAATAAAACTTATTATAAAACGAATTCATATATATGGATTAGACGAGGTGAAGTTGTTAATATTAAGTTATAAACCTACTGATGTTTGATCTACGTTAATTGTCTATGAACTTGTTAAATGTTAATAAATTTTGTTGTTCACATATTAAATATTCGATTGTTATTAAGATCCTCATATTAATATCATTATATTTTTTTTATATAAGTATTTTATTAATAATAGTTAATACAATTATTATTAAGAAGTATTAACATTATTACTATTACATTACTACTTTTATTATCATTTTTTTTATTGATAACAATATTATTATTATTAACATAATTATTGTTAATATTGAGGATAGAATATAAATAGAAAATATATATATATACTGGTATAAATAAAACCAGAATATTACACGTATCACATGTTATTTTTTTTCTATCCCTTTCGCTGTCTTTCTGTGTCATATGTGACCAATCAAACCCTACATCATGACTATTATATCTGTGATTTACTCTTCAATCAATTAATGGAATCTCCATATAATTACACATTCACCTTTCATCTCTCTTTTCTCTCTCTCTCTCTCTCTCTCTCTCTCTCTCTCTATTCTAGCTTGATTGTATTTATGTTTGATGAACCTTCAACATCGCCACCCTCACAACCTCACCTCCCTTCGGCTTCCACCATGACCCACCCTTAAACCACCTTGATCATCTCTCTCTCTACAATTCCTTTTTGTGACAATCCAAAACCATCATCATTGTAGCACCTTGAAACCTCCACCTGACACCACCGTGAGCTCCATCGATATCACCCATAACCACCACCTATCCATCACCTCTCTCTCACTAATCTCTCTCTTCCATCTCTCTTATTCAATTAACACCATCATCACTTACAACCGTTATACTACTACTGTTGCGATTTCTATTTTTATCGTGAATCACCACGAAAACCTAGTTGAAACCCACTTTCCACAACTCATCTTTCTGCTGCTCAAACAGAACACAAACACCCATTTGTACTACTACTCGATACTATTTTATGTTACTATAAACCATCTTATAATTTTCTTCTGTGACTACGATATCAATGAACAAGCTAAAAACCAAATTTATACATCATTTTGGCAACTGCCGTGATTCCATATTGTTGCACTAGATCGAAACAAACCCATTTGTATTCACTATTCCGAACACAATCACTGTTTCTGTTGTGCTAATGATTATCGGTTACTGCTACTGTTTTGCACCTCAAACCCATCGAATACCACTAACCATTATCAACTACTACTTCTTTCCATGTTACTGTTACGACCCAATCACCAAACCATTACCTGTTACTGCCGATTTACAGTCGACTTTATCCCTGCTCATTCCTATTTTTATTCGACAACTATCATCTTGAAATCATCACCCAAACTACATGGGATTCGACTGCAAATTATTTCTGTTTTCTGGTTCATCAAACACCATTGATATGACGACTCCGTCAAAACACTTAACGGCTCCGTCACTTGGTCCCACAGCTTGATCGAAACTCTATATGAATTTAATAAAACAACCTTGCATTCTTTATTAAAAAAATGATTTCCTATAAAGGAAATCTACTAAAATGTATAAGTTTAGAAAAACTATACAATAATACTTTAACCAAAAGTTGACCAAAATAAAGTCAACAAACAACCACTTTTTAATGTAACAAAATAGAATGCAAGTTAATGTTTAACAAAAGCTGCCATCATAAATATGCAGACTCTCTAAGCACAGCGGAAGCAATCAATCATGAACCTGAGAATAAAACATGCGAGTAACTGTCAACAAAAATGTTGAGTGAATTATAGGTTTAATATTGCAAACAATATTTAATTTAAACAATAAAAATTTATGTTTGAAAACATAAAAACTCCTTTTTGAACCACCAAATTATATGCTAGAAAACATATAATAAAACATTATTCCATTTTCCGTGAGCCACCTGGTAACCACTTAACCATTTATTTACCCTTGCCAAACACAATAAATAATATACACCGAACAAGTGTATCTACAACAAAATACGAAGTACTAAACATTCCGATAACAAATTGCTAGCGCGACTAGCTCGAAATGGGGTTGTCAAACCCGATAGATCTATCCGTAGGATTCGCGTTCACTAGTAGAAACCAGTGATTACAGTTACCAGACTAGGGAATATTTTTGTTCAACTCACAATGAATAATTTAAACCAACTTCCACTTGTGTCCAAAATATAAAATAAATTGCATGTATTCTCATCCCAAAAGATTTAAAATAGAAAATGGGACTATAACTCACCTTAATAGCAACGAAGTAACCAACACAATTAAGCGAACAGCAAATGTAGTACAGTGATCAGGAATGATCACAACGCCGACCTATAAATAAAGCAGGTCGATATAAATAACTAACTTAGGTCAAGTCTTAGTATGACAGCTATTGTACATGTTGCAAGTAGTCATAGAACAATACTCAATATGCATCGGTTTGATCGGAACAGCTTACGGACACACACTTTCTATTTTTAGAAAGTTTCTATTTTTAACAGGTTTCCATTTTTGGAAAGTTTCTATTTTTGAAAAGTTTCTATTTTTGGAAAGTTTCTATTTTTGGAAAGTTTCCAAATTTAGAAAGTTGCTATTTTAGGAAAGTTTATAAGTTAGGAAAGTTTCCTTAATTAGAAAGTCAACAAAAGTCAACTGAAAGTCAAAGTCAACCGAAAGTCAACTCAAAAGTCAACCTTGGTCAAACATGGTCAATGTAAATTTTAAAAGTGTAAGTTATAATAATAATATAAGTTATAACGTTTATTAAAGTTAAATATGTCTAATTATGTCATAACATAAGTTTAATTAAATTAAAATGAATTATTAAAGTTAATATAAGTTTAAATGGTATAATTAATATAACATAAGTATTTAATTAATTAATTAAATATTAGTCATAATGTAAGTATTATTAATTAATAATAAATTTTAAATCATATCATAAGTATTATTAATTAATAATGAATTATTAATCATATCATAAGTTTCTAATTATAATTATTAAATCATAAGTATTTAATAATTAAATTATAATTAAATAATAACTAAGCCTTAGAATAGTTAAATAATTAATTAATCCTTATTATAAGTCTTATAATAGTAATCTCATAATATAAGTTTAATACTTATCATAAGTATTTTCCATTAATAATGAAGTATCATTTATCATATGTTTAATTAAAATGTTAATTAAATCATAAGTATTAATTAAATGATATAATAAATATATATCATAAGTTGTAAATAATAATAATTACTTTTTTTATCATAAGTAATTAAATAATAATGAAATCCATTATTTATATCATAAGTTTAATAATTAGTCACAAGTTTTAAATCAAAAGTTCATCGGGTCGTATCCTGAGCCCCGGGTGTCGGTTTTCGGCGAGCCTTACATATATCTCCGCCTAAGCAAACCACCCGACACTTTGGTACACTCAAGAACACCCCAAGAACATCACACAAGTCGTGATGTACAGCCAATTCACTACTTGGAACTTCAATTCAACCAAAATCGTGTTTTAGACGCAACGGGTGATTCGTGGCTCGGATTGAGATGACCCGAACATGAAAGTTCATCCCACCATCAGTCCTAACACACTAACACACCCTAGAGTCACCAATTATGGTCACAAAGTCGGACCAAACCTGGTTCATACCAAAATCACATTTCAATCTTAACAAAATACCACTTTGATCATATCTAGGGCTCCGGGAATCGAAACGACATGAATTCGGAGTCTAAAATTAATGTCTTGATGAGAGGAACTCATCTAGATACTTTATTTTAACTTTTATATCAGTCAAAATAGCAGAAACACACGAAAAAGCTGCTGTTCCAATTATATCAAACCGAAAACATATGTTTACGAGTAATTCTATGCATACGATCATCAATACAATAATATGTAACTATCATACTATCAATATAACATCAAAATACAGAAAAATTAATTGAAAATGAAAAAGCTAGGGTTTATGTATATACCCTAATCAAGAATCGAGAAGAAGAGGATGAAAGAACGCGAAAATAGCAACCCGAATATGTCTCTAGCCTTGAAAAATGATGAAGAATTGATTGGTTGATGATGTTGGCCGAATATTATGATAGGAGTGTGCTAGGGTTCGGCCAAAAAGAAAGGAGGGAGAGGAGAGAACACAAAATTAGGTTTTAGGTGAAAATTAGAAGTGTAAATTAGAAATAAAATGGAAAATGAGAAATGGTGGGGGTGTAAGCCTATGTTCGGCTGAATTTGGCAAGGGGTGGGCCCCACATGGCCCACTTTGATCATGTGGATAATCTCTTGTGGTCCGAATGCCCAAACGAAGCCCGAAACGCGAAAACGCTACTACGCGATTGAAAATTCGGAGAGATAACAAATACGCGACGAAAAATATACATAAACACTATATATAAATATATGACATTAAAATATCATATTTAAAATAATTAGAATTTAAAAATCTCAAAAGCTCGACCGTTGGTTTGAAAACCGAAAAGATTCGCCGGATAGAAATCCGCGACACGTAGAAACGTACAAATAAAGATATGAATACAAATATTCATATAACACATAATAATTAATATATTATTACAAAAATAATAATATAGGTCATAGAAATGACGTGGCACGAATAATAATTAACGGTCGTTAAATAATTAACGGCAAAAGATAACGGAAAAAGTAGGGTCGTTACAGTACCTTCCCGTTACGGAAATTTCGTCCCGAAATTTAAGCAGGTGCAGGGGTTTCCTCGGCATCTGGGAACAAATGCGGTTACTTCTGCTTCATCTGATCTTCACGCTCCCAAGTGAACTCGGGACCGCGCCTGGCGTTCTATATAACCCGGACAATAGGAATTTTACTCTGCTTCAGAGTCTTAACCTCTCGGTCCATAATTTCAACAGGTTCCTCAATAAAATGAAGTTGCTTATCAACATGAAGTTCCTCCAGAGGAATAGTCTTATCGGCTTCGGCCAAACACTTCTTTAAGTTCGATACATGAAAAAAAAACGTTATGAACAGCACTGAGTTCTTGTGGCAATTTCAAACGATAAGCCACGGGTCCAACTCTCTCAATAATCTCAAATGGTCCAACAAAACGAGGACTCAACTTTCCCCTTTTACCAAAACGTATCACGCCCTTCCAAGGTGATACCTTCAACATTACATGATCACCAACCTAAAATTCAATATCGTTCCTTCTCTTATTGGCATAGCTCTTTTGCCTACTTCTGGCGGTTCTCAAACTTTCCTTAATCTGTACGATCTTCTCGGTAGTCTCATGAATAATTCCTGGACCTATGAGTTGAGCATCCCCAACCTCATTCCAGTAGACAGGAGACCTACACTTTTCACCATACAGCACTTCAAAAGGTGCGACTTAATTCTTGCATGATAGCGGTTATTATAAGAAAATTCAGCTAGTGGCAAGTACTTATCCCAACCACTACCAAAATCAATGATGCATGCTCGTAACATGTCTTCCAATGTTTGAATGGTCCTTTCACTCTGACCATCTGACTGTGGATGATAAGCAGTGTTCATATCTAACTTAGTTCCCAAAGCTTCCTGTAAGGGTTGCCAAAACCTCGATATAAATCGACTGTCTCGGTCTGAAATAATAGATACAGGAACACCATGCCTTGAAATAATCCCCTTCAAATACAAACGAGTAAGCTTCTCCATCGAATCTGTTTCCTTAATCGAAAAGGAATGAGCTAACTTTATGAGTCGGTCAACAATAACCCAAATGGTATCATAACCACCCACAGCTCTCGGTAGTTTCGTAATAAAATCCGTAGTAATACCTTCCCACTTCCACTCGGGAATTTCAGGTTGCACCAAAAGTCCTGACGGTTCTGATGTTCAGCTTTAACCTTAGCACAGGTCAAACACTTAGTCACATACGTAGCCACATCAGCCTTTAAATGAGGCCACCAATACAGCTCCTTAAGATCATAATACATCTTTCCTGAATCAGGATGAATAGAGTACCTAGACTTATGAGCCTCCTCTAGAACAATTTGTCGCAGATCACCAAACTTCGAAACCCAAAGGCATCCCGTAAAATACCAAGTACCATCGGTTCGTATCTCTAACTGTTTACTCAAGCCTCGGACCTTCCCGTTACAAAATTCTCCTCCTTCAAGGCTTCTTATTGAGCTGCAAGAATCTGCCTTGCAAGGTTTGTTCAAATGGTCATATTTAAGGCCCTAAACCTATGAGGTTCAATCCTCTCTTTACGACTTAATGTATCGGCCACAACATTAGCCTTCCCCGGATGATATAAAAGTTCACAATCATAATCGTTCAACGTCTCAATCCATCTTCGTTGCCTCATATTCGACTGTTTCTGATCAAGGATATGTTGAAGACTTTTGTGATTAGTGTACACAGTACATTTGCCTCTATATAAGTAATGTCTCCAATTCTTAAGCGCAAACACAACAGCTCCAAATTCTAAATCATGGGTTGTATAATTCTGTTCATGGATCTTCAACTGACGTGACGCATAAGCGATGACTTTCTTTCGTTGTATCAAAACACAACCAAAGCCTTGACGCGAAGCATCACAATAAACAGCAAAATCATCATTATCATCAGGTAGTGACAATATCGGAGCAGTAGTCAACTTCTTCTTCTAAATCTGAAAAGCAGTCTCTTGTCCATCCTTCCACTCATACTTCTTCCCCTTGTGCGTTAAAGCAGTCAGAGGTTTCGCTATACGAGAGAAATCTTGAATGAACCTTCTATAGTAACCTGCCAACCCTAGAAACTGACGAATCTGAGTAGGAGTTTTCGGAATTTCCCACCTTTCAATCACCTTAATTTTAGCAGGATCAACTTGTATTCCCTGTTCACTAACAATATGTCCAAGGAATTGAACTTCTCTTAACTAGAAAACACACTTAGAGAACTTAGCGTACAACTCTTCTTTTCTCAATAAATCAAGCACTAACTTCAAATGTTCTGCGTGCTCTTCATCATTCTTAGAATAAATAAGGATGTCGTCGATGATGACAATAACGAATTTATCCAGATAGGGTCTACACACACGGTTCATGAGGTCCATGAACACAGCAGGTGCATTTGTCAATCTGAACGGCACAACAAGGAATTCAAAGTGACCATAACGGGTGCGAAAAGCAGTTTTCAGAACATTAGATTCTTTAACACGCAACTGATGATAGCCGGAACGAAGATCAATCTTAGAATAAACAGACGAACCTTGAAGCTGATCGAATAGATCATCGATTCTCGGAAGAGGGTAACAGTTTTTAACAGTAAGCTTGTTCGATTCACGATAATCAATACACCATCGGAACGATCCACTCTTCTTCTTAACAAACAAAACAGAAGCCCCCCCAAGGGGACAAACTGGGATGAATGAAATATAGTTGCAACAATGAAGGAAGAAATATATGGAGTAGTCACATAAGTGGCATAGATATTTAAGGCAATTCTCTCAAAGGAGATAACGAGGATCATGGACTCCAAAGTAAATTTTCATTATATTTCCGAAAGGAAGACGTATGAAAGGTGTGATAATTCAACGAGAGTGAACTTCCTTGTACAATGAGCGAGGAAGTCTAGGATTCATCCATATTCTTAAATTTATGTGCGGATGAAAAGAACGCGAATCATGGGTTATAAAGAATGGCCGACTCCAGGTGAGATGAATCTCCAAAAATAATTTCGTGCACCCTAAAGTATCGAATCCTAGGATTGATGTTTACGAGGGTGTTGCGGTTGACAGCAAAAATTGAGAGTAGAAACTCCTCAAACGGTCTAGAGTAATATATATCCATGATACCCATTATAACAACAGTTGGGGTAGAAACCCACCTAGCGCCTTTTCTACAATAAGGTGACCATCGAGTGTACCCCAGAAACTTGATTTATCGGTCTGCGTTTCTGCCATGTCCAACCATAAGAGGGAAAATTCTATGAGCGCAAAGACTTTCCAACAAATTTTATAAAACCGAAATCCAAAGTGGTGTAAGAGTTTCTATCAACGAACTTAATGGTAAGTTTCATCCTTAAACGGAGAATAAGAAGAACCGTGATCCAAACACCTTGTAGAGTAATGTGAAAATTTGATAAGATCAATCAAAAGAGGTTTTGAAAAAGCTTTAAACATTTGATGTGACAACATAAACGGAATGAAGTTCTTAGTAATTTAGAAGTATGTACAATGTGTACCATTTTATATAAAATAATCTGACTTAATTAAACAACTCAATAAAGGTGTGGTTTTAAAATAATTTTGAAGGCATAATTTAGTATGTACTAATCAAAATAAGTTAAGGTAAACTTATTCATTTGAATCTATACGTACATATACGATTTTATAAAATGTATACATGACAAAATATTTTATTACTTCTATTCACCCATAAATCCGTGAGAACCGCCCAATTAAACAAATGTGTACAACTCCCGATGATAAACAGAGTATCTGTATTTCAGAGGTTACAAGTTGAAGTAAGATCGTGAAAGATCGAGTAAATGAATTGAATCGTCGTGCGACATTTGACCAACAAATGTTACGAGGTCATGAAAACCAATGAGTTAAATGTTATTTTGACTATTATCAGGACAGAAGTCCTTGGGCCAAAACTGTTCCCGAGCGAAGCTGTTGCTAACAAGCGAGTTATGAATGATAAAAGCATGGGATAAAATGAGTTTTCCGTATCTCAACAATTAAGAAAATGAGTATCTTCCCTACCCATGTAATACATCGGAATTTCTGAATGAGTAGTGTAAAAAGTTTCTTTGGCTCGCTTTCTATTCCTCATGTCACAATATTGGGACTTCTTTATGAATTAACATAATATAATCACGTTGGCCTGACGCCATTATATTTCACTAATTCATAGTTCCATTCCAATAGCAGTACATGAGGTCAGGACACGCGATCAACCTCGAATTTCCACACAATTTCTCTAAAACGATTTCTTAAACAATGTGCTAAGGATAGCACAAGAGACAAAACATCCAAGGTAATGAATAGCAGTAACGATGACATAGAAATGTCTTCGAAGTACCAAGAATCTCTAAAAGTCAAGAATGACGTTTTCGGTTCAAAGACCAAAGCACATAGGCACAACGGCACAAAGGAATGTAATATAACAAGAATGTTATATACCTAAACATAATAGCTGACATTGAAATGTCGAGCCTTTAGAAGTCAAGAATGACATCTCGGGTAATATAACTCAAACGTCATATACATAACCATAATAGATGACACAGAAATGTCGGAAGAAGTCCAGAATGACATCCCTCGGTTTCACTACCCGAGGTGTTCTTATAAGGATAAGTTCGCATGAGTCGAAGAATACGTTTAAATCAGAATGGGAGTTCCTCCCAGATTCAAAACATAATAGAGATGTATGAATGATAACAATATACATACCAATACGATACAAATAATCACATATAATAATATTTTATAGGCCGGGCTGTAGACTAGACTCACTAATGCACCCTATTGACCCGGGTAACGACATCAATGCAGCCTAATTCCCTACAACCAGAGCTCTGATACCAACTATGACGACTCCGTCAAAACACTTAACGGCTCCGTCACTTGGTCCCACAGCTTGATCGAAACTCTATATGAATTTAATAAAACAACCTTGCATTCTTTATTAAAAAAATGATTTCCTATAAAGGAAATCTACTAAAATGTATAAGTTTAGAAAAACTATACAATAATACTTTAACCAAAAGTTGACCAAAATAAAGTCAACAAACAACCACTTTTTAATGTAACAAAATAGAATGCAAGTTAATGTTTAACAAAAGCTGCCATCATAAATATGCAGACTCTCTAAGCACAGCGGAAGCAATCAATCATGAACCTGAGAATAAAACATGCGAGTAACTGTCAACAAAAATGTTGAGTGAATTATAGGTTTAATATTGCAAACAATATTTAATTTAAACAATAAAAATTTATGTTTGAAAACATAAAAACTCCTTTTTGAACCACCAAATTATATGCTAGAAAACATATAATAAAACATTATTCCATTTTCCGTGAGCCACCTGGTAACCACTTAACCATTTATTTACCCTTGCCAAACACAATAAATAATATACACCGAACAAGTGTATCTACAACAAAATACGAAGTACTAAACATTCCGATAACAAATTGCTAGCGCGACTAGCTCGAAATGGGGTTGTCAAACCCGATAGATCTATCCGTAGGATTCGCGTTCACTAGTAGAAACCAGTGATTACAGTTACCAGACTAGGGAATATTTTTGTTCAACTCACAATGAATAATTTAAACCAACTTCCACTTGTGTCCAAAATATAAAATAAATTGCATGTATTCTCATCCCAAAAGATTTAAAATAGAAAATGGGACTATAACTCACCTTAATAGCAACGAAGTAACCAACACAATTAAGCGAACAGCAAATGTAGTACAGTGATCAGGAATGATCACAATGCCGACCTATAAATAAAGCAGGTCGATATAAATAACTAACTTAGGTCAAGTCTTAGTATGACAGCTATTGTACATGTTGCAAGTAGTCATAGAACAATACTCAATATGCATCGGTTTGATCGGAACAGCTTACGGACACACACTTTCTATTTTTAGAAAGTTTCTATTTTTAACAGGTTTCCATTTTTGGAAAGTTTTTATTTTTGAAAAGTTTCTATTTTTGGAAAGTTTCCAAATTTAGAAAGTTGCTATTTTAGGAAAGTTTATAAGTTAGGAAAGTTTCCTTAATTAGAAAGTCAACAAAAGTCAACTGAAAGTCAAAGTCAACCGAAAGTCAACTCAAAAGTCAACCTTGGTCAAACATGGTCAATGTAAATTTTAAAAGTGTAAGTTATAATAATAATATAAGTTATAACGTTTATTAAAGTTAAATATGTCTAATTATGTCATAACATAAGTTTAATTAAATTAAAATGAATTATTAAAGTTAATATAAGTTTAAATGGTATAATTAATATAACATAAGTATTTAATTAATTAATTAAATATTAGTCATAATGTAAGTATTATTAATTAATAATAAATTTTAAATCATATCATAAGTATTATTAATTAATAATGAATTATTAATCATATCATAAGTTTCTAATTATAATTATTAAATCATAAGTATTTAATAATTAAATTATAATTAAATAATAACTAAGCCTTAGAATAGTTAAATAATTAATTAATCCTTATTATAAGTCTTATAATAGTAATCTCATAATATAAGTTTAATACTTATCATAAGTATTTTCCATTAATAATGAAGTATCATTTATCATATGTTTAATTAAAATGTTAATTAAATCATAAGTATTAATTAAATGATATAATAAATATATATCATAAGTTGTAAATAATAATAATTACTTTTTTTATCATAAGTAATTAAATAATAATGAAATCCATTATTTATATCATAAGTTTAATAATTAGTCACAAGTTTTAAATCAAAAGTTCATCGGGTCGTATCCTGAGCCCCGGGTGTCGGTTTTCGGCGAGCCTTACATATATCTCCGCCTAAGCAAACCACCCGACACTTTGGTACACTCAAGAACACCCCAAGAACATCACACAAGTCGTGATGTACAGCCAATTCACTACTTGGAACTTCAATTCAACCAAAATCGTGTTTTAGACGCAACGGGTGATTCGTGGCTCGGATTGAGATGACCCGAACATGAAAGTTCATCCCACCATCAGTCCTAACACACTAACACACCCTAGAGTCACCAATTATGGTCACAAAGTCGGACCAAACCTGGTTCATACCAAAATCACATTTCAATCTTAACAAAATACCACTTTGATCATATCTAGGGCTCCGGGAATCGAAACGACATGAATTCGGAGTCTAAAATTAATGTCTTGATGAGAGGAACTCATCTAGATACTTTATTTTAACTTTTATATCAGTCAAAATAGCAGAAACACACGAAAAAGCTGCTGTTCCAATTATATCAAACCGAAAACATATGTTTACGAGTAATTCTATGCATACGATCATCAATACAATAATATGTAACTATCATACTATCAATATAACATCAAAATACAGAAAAATTAATTGAAAATGAAAAAGCTAGGGTTTATGTATATACCCTAATCAAGAATCGAGAAGAAGAGGATGAAAGAACGCGAAAATAGCAACCCGAATATGTCTCTAGCCTTGAAAAATGATGAAGAATTGATTGGTTGATGATGTTGGCCGAATATTATGATAGGAGTGTGCTAGGGTTCGGCCAAAAAGAAAGGAGGGAGAGGAGAGAACACAAAATTAGGTTTTAGGTGAAAATTAGAAGTGTAAATTAGAAATAAAATGGAAAATGAGAAATGGTGGGGGTGTAAGCCTATGTTCGGCTGAATTTGGCAAGGGGTGGGCCCCACATGGCCCACTTTGATCATGTGGATAATCTCTTGTGGTCCGAATGCCCAAACGAAGCCCGAAACGCGAAAACGCTACTACGCGATTGAAAATTCGGAGAGATAACAAATACGCGACGAAAAATATACATAAACACTATATATAAATATATGACATTAAAATATCATATTTAAAATAATTAGAATTTAAAAATCTCAAAAGCTCGACCGTTGGTTTGAAAACCGAAAAGATTCGCCGGATAGAAATCCGCGACACGTAGAAACGTACAAATAAAGATATGAATACAAATATTCATATAACACATAATAATTAATATATTATTACAAAAATAATAATATACGTCATAGAAATGACGTGGCACGAATAATAATTAACGGTCGTTAAATAATTAACGGCAAAAGATAACGGAAAAAGTAGGGTCGTTACAATTGATCACTGTATTTTTCCTTTGTTTCTGTTTATTAATCGCCACTGGAACATTCTTGGGAACGAGCCTGTACTACATCTTTTGAATTTTATATTTCTTAGACAGCCGACACTTACAGCAATAATAAGGAGGATAATAAACAGAAAGATGATTAAAGAATATTTTATGACGAGTGCTGTTTAGCTGTAAAGGCGTATAAAAAACAAATAATAAGCACCGAAACGCTTCTTAGGTTTGTTGACCTCTGACCTGTTTCGTTTATACCAGGACATCGAAACAAGATTTAAATCGTGGACTTTAAGTTACCTGTTGGGCCGTGTCCCATTTTGTGAGGATGGGCCGAAATCAAGTTAATAATCAGGCCAAAATTCGGTTAAAAGAAACTTTGTATCAGATAATACAGAAAAACTAAAACGGAGCAATGGTTAAGGGTGATGGGTTTAATCGAGAGGTCTCAGGTTCGAGCCCCGTCATGGGCAATTCTTTTAAGAAAGGCTTTTAAAAAGGGTATACAATTTTACATTTTTATTTTCATTATTATTATTATTATTATTATTATTATTATTATTATTATTATTATTATTATTATTATTATTATTATTATTATTATTATTATTAATATAAATACTATACGTATTATTATTACTAAAATGAGTGATAGGATTATCATTACTATTAATATTAATATTAATATTATTACTAAGTATTACCATTTAATTATCATTTTCAAAATTATTAACAAGAGTATTTTTATTAAAAATTTTAATTTTTATGAAAATTATCATTTTTGGAATTACTATTATTATTATCAGTATTATTACTATTACTAATAGTATTAACAATATAATTATTATTATTTTTAACATTATTACTATTATCTTCAATATTTTAGTATTAATATAACTATTATTTAAAAACAAATAAAATTAATCAAAAATAAGCCTAAAAACATATGATACAACTATATTAATACATTAATGGAATATGAGTTCTAAAATGATATCACTAAATAAATACATATATAAATTCGTTTGATTACTATTATATGAATTAATATACATGATTGAATAATAGGTTCGTGAATCCGAGGTCTACCCTATACTTATTCAATGTCGTCATATGTATTTTTACTACATGATACAGTATGGTGAGTTTCATTTGCTCCCCTTTTAATTGCTTTTGCAGTATATATTTTTGGGCTGAGAATACATGCGCTGCTTTTATAAATGTTTACAAAATAGACACAAGTACTTAAAAATATATTCTACGTTGAGTTGTACCACTGGCATATTTCCCTGTAGCTTGGTAACTACTATTTACATGGGTATTGTAAACGCGAATCCTGTTGATAGATATATCGGGCCTGACAACCCCAACCGGACTAGACGACCAGTATTCAACGGTTGCACAGTACTTCATTTTGGTGACTACACTTGGTACGGTGTAGCGAGATTTCATAATAAAGGGAATATGCGACGTTGATTAAATGTTAAGTATGGTTACCAAGTGCTCAACCACTTAGAATGCTTTACATATACTTGCGAGTGTATTATGTTTATGATTATGAAATCTTGTGGTCTATTAACATATTGAAATGATTGTTATGATAAACCTATGAACTCACCAACCTTTTGGTTGACACTTTAAAGCATGTTTATTCTCAGGTACGAATTAAGTCTTTCGCTGTGCATTTGCTCAATATAAGAACATTACTTGGAGCCGATCATCGCAATGGGACCAAATGTTGATGACTTCGTCCAGGTGGATTAGGACGGGTTGTTACAGGTGGTATCAGAGCATTGGTCCTAGCGAACCAGGTCTTACATTAGTGTGTCTAACTGATAGTTGTTAGGATGCATTAGCGAGTCTGGACTTCGACCTTAGCTGCATATTATAAGTATTGTTTATCATTTCTAGTGGAAAATTTCCTGCTTATTATTCCTAAGTCTAGACACGATTTCCTGCACTTATTTGATAGATAGTGTAGTGACCCGAACTTTTCCATGTTTATATATATTAATTGAGATTGATATTTACATGATTAAATGTTTCCAACATGTTAAGCAATCAAACTTGTTAAGACTTGATTAATTGAAATATGTTTCATATAGACAATTGACCACCCAAGTTGACCGGTGATTCACGAACGTTAAAACTTGTAAAAACTATATGATGACATATATATGGATATATATATATATATATTTAACATGATACTATGATAAGTAAACATATCATTAAGTATATTAACAATAAACTACATATGTAAAAACAAGACTACTAACTTAATGATTTTTTAAACGAGACATATATGTAACGATTATCGTTGTAAAGACATTTAATGGATATATATCATATTAAGAGATATTCATACATGATAATATCATGATAATATAATAATTTAAAATCTCATTTGATATTATAAACATTTGGTTAACAACATTTAACAAGATCGTTAACCTAAAGGTTTCAAAACAACACTTACATGTAACGACTAAATATGACTTTACGACTTAGTTAAAATGTATATACATGTAGTGTTTTAATATGTATTTATACACTTTTGAAAGACTTCAATACACTTATCAAAATACTTCTACTTAACAAAAATGCTTACAATTACATCCTCGTTCAGTTTCATCAACAATTCTACTCGTATGCACCCGTATTCGTACTCGTACAATACACAGCTTTTAGATGTATGTACTATTGGTATATACACTCCAATGATTAGCTCTTAGCAGCCCATGTGAGTCACCTAACACATGTGGGAACCATCATTTGGCAACTAGCATGAAATATCTCATAAAATTACAAAAATATGAGTAATCATTCATGACTTATTTACATGAAAACAAAATTACATATCCTTTATATCTAATCCATACACCAACGACCAAAAACACCTAAAAACACTTTCATTCTTCAATTTCCTTCATCTAATTGATCTCTCTCAAGTTCTATCTTCAAGTTCTAAGTGTTCTTCATATATTCTACAAGTTCTAGTTACATAAAATCAAGAATACTTTCAAGTTTGCTAGCTCACTTCCAATCTTGTAAGGTGATCATCCAACCTCAATAAATCTTTGTTTCTTACAGTAGGTTATCATTCTAATACAAGGTAATAATCATATTCAAACTTTGGTTCAATTTCTATAACTATAACAATCTTATTTCAAGTGATGATCTTACTTGAACTTGTTTTCGTGTCATGATTCTGCTTCAAGAACTTCGAGCCATCCAAGGATCCGTTGAAGCTAGATCCATTTTTCACTTTTCCAGTAGGTTTATCCAAGGAACTTAAGGTAGTAATGATGTTCATAACATCATTCGATTCATACGTATAAAGCTATCTTATTCGAAGGTTTAAACTTGTAATCACTAGAACAAAGTTTAGTTAATTCTAAACTTGTTCGCAAACTAAAGTTAATCCTTCTAACTTGACTTTTAAAATCAACTAAACAGATGTTCTATATCTATATGATATGCTAACTTAATGATTTAAAACCTGGAAACACGAAAAACACCGTAAAATCGGATTTACGCCGTCGTAGTAACACCGCGGGCTGTTTTGGGTTAGTTAATTAAAAACTATGATAAACTTTGATTTAAAATTTGTTATTTTTAGAAAATGATTTTTATTATGAACATGAAACTATATACAAAAATTATGGTTAAACTCAAAGTGGAAGTATGTTTTCTAAAATGGTCATCTAGACGTCGTTCTTTCGACTGAAATGACTACCTTTACAAAAACGACTTGTAACTTATTTTTCCGACTATAAACCTATACTTTTTCTGTTTAGATTCATAAAATAGAGTTCAATATGAAACCATAGCAATTTGATTCACTCAAAACGGATTTAAAATGAAGAAGTTATGGGTAAAACAAGATTGGATAATTTTTCTCATTTTAGCTACGTGAAAATTGGTAACAAATCTATTCCAACCATAACTTAATCAACTTGTATTGTATATTATGTAATCTTGAGATACCATAGACACGTATACAATGTTTTGACCTATCATGTCGACACATCTATATATATTTCGGAACAACCATAGACACTCTATATGTGAATGTTGGAGTTAGCTATACAGGGTTGAGGTTGATTCCAAAATATATATAGTTTGAGTTGTGATCAATACTGAGATACGTATACACTGGGTCGTGGATTTATTCAAGATAATATTTATCGATTTATTTCTGTACATCTAACTGTGGACAACTAGTTTTAGGTTACTAACGAGGACAGCTGACTTAATAAACTTAAAACATCAAAATATATTAAAAGTGTTGTAAATATATTTTGAACATACTTTGATATATATGTATATATTGTTATAGGTTCGTGAATCAACCAGTGGCCAAGTCTTACTTTTTGACGAAGTAAAAATCTGTGAAAGTGAGTTATAGTCCCACTTTTAAAATCTAATATTTTGGGATGAGAATACATGCAGGTTTTATAAATGATTTACAAAATAGACACAAGTACGTGAAACTACATTCTATGGTTGAATTATCGAAATCGAATATGCCCCTTTTTATTAAGTCTGGTAATCTAAGAATTAGGGAACAGACACCCTAATTGACGCGAATCCTAAAGATAGATCTATTGGGCCTAACAAACCCCATCCAAAGTACCGGATGCTTTAGTACTTCGAAATTTATATCATATCCGAAGGGTGTCCCGGAATGATGGGGATATTCTTATATATGCATCTTGTTAATGTCGGTTACCAGGTGTTCACCATATGAATGATTTTTATCTCTATGTATGGGATGTGTATTGAAATATGAAATCTTGTGGTCTATTATTATGATTTGATATATATAGGTTAAACCTATAACTCACAAACATTTTTTTTGACGTTTTAAGCATGTTTATTCTCAGGTGATTATTAAGAACTTCCGCTATTGCATACTTAAATAAGGACGAGATTTGGAGTCCATGCTTGTATGATATTGTGTAAAAACTGCATTCAAGAAACTTATTTTGTTGTAACATATTTGTATTGTAAACCATTATGTAATGGTCGTGTGTAAACAGGATATTTTAGATTATCATTATTTGATAATCTACGTAAAGCTTTTTAAACCTTTATTGATGAAATAAAGGTTATGGTTTGTTTTAAAATGAATGCAGTCTTTGAAAATCGTATCATATAGAGGTCAAAACCTCGCAACGAAATCAATTAATATGGAACGTTTTTAATCAATAAGAACGGGACATTTCAGTTGGTATCCGAGCGTTGGTCTTAGAGAACCAGAATTTTGAATTAGTGTGTCTTATCGAGTTTGTTAGGATGCATTAGTGAGTCTGGACTTCGACCGTGTTTACTTGAAAAATGATTGCTTAACAAATTTTGTTGGAAACTATATATTTTTAACATGTGAATATTATGTGATATATTAATCTCTTAACGCGTTTGATATTATGTGATAGATGTCTACCTCTAGAACAAGTCCCATTGACTCACCTAATAATAATGAAGAGTCAAATGTAAATTGGAATGATTCGTGGACTGATTCACAAGTTCCTAAAGAGGAACCGTAAGAAGAGTCGGAACCGGAAGAAGAATCAGAACCGGAAGAAGAATCGGAACCGGATGAAGAAATAGAACCGGTGGGGGAAATAATAAAACGGTTAAGTAAAAGAAAATCCTCAACCAACCGACCAAGGTTAATTATGGTCAATGGTGTTTCCGCCAAGGAAGCAAAATATTGGGAGGATTACCAATTCTCCGATGAATCGGATTCCGACGAGAATTCCGATGATGTTATAGAAATTACCCCAACTGAATTTAAAAAGGCAAAAGAAAATAATAAGGGAAAGGGCATAAAAATAGAGAAATCTAATTCCAACCCCGATGAACTTTATATGTATCGTCAACCCCCGAAGTCCTTAAGTTGTAACAATGACCCGGGAACCTCTAAACCACCAGGTTTTTCTAAACCAATGTGGATAACGACGGCTCGTATTAGGGGAACATCATATATCCCTAGAAACTTGGCAAAACGAACCAAAACCAAAGAAGAAGAAACAAGCGAGTCGGAATAAGATAGTTGTATTCGTGTGGTGTAATATAAGTAATATAGTGTGCTTATGTTTTATGATATATGTAAAAATTGCTTGTATTAATAAGTATTTTTTTTATGAATCTAACTCTTGTCTATTTTACAGTATAAAAACACAAAATGGATAGACAACCCAATATTTTAAGAGACCTACCCGGAGACATTATTGATGAAATCTTGTCTAGAGTCGGTCAGAATTCTTCGGCACAACTATTTAAGGCGAGATCAGTTTGTAAGACATTCGAAGAACGTTCCAAGAATGCCTTGGTTTATAAAAGGCTTTCGTTCGAAAGATGGGGGATATCACATTGGGAAATCTATAAGTTACGATGTGTTTACTTTGACGCATATATTGCGGGGAACCCAAATGCTATTTTACGCAATGGGTTAAGAAATTATTTTGACTCAATATATTCGAATATTGGACTTCGTGATTTAGAAAAAGCGGCTAACATGCAACATAAAGAAGCATGTTATGCTTACGGATTAGTAATGTTCGCTTCTCACCAAAGTGAGAACAAGAACATCGGGCTACAACTATTAAACAAAACGTTTCCACAAGTGACGGAGTCGGTAATTGGGGTAAGAAATGAGGTTTTTAGATTGTTACGGGACTGTTGGACATTACGTAACCCTCGTCCCTTTGACGACGTTACAACACACTGTCTTATCAACAGCCATAACGGTTATGTTCCACAAGACCAAGGATGGGAAGTAATCCCAGTAAAACCAGAATGCATGACTTGTTTCTGGACGTATGAATTACGTGTCTTTATTGCCTTTGCTGAACGACTTGTGTACTAGCTAGGATTATCTTCACAACCATCTTGTATCAAATTTATTGTGTGCTATATTTCATGCTATATGTAAAATAAGCGGTATTGTAAGTTTGTAAAATATTGTGTAAAAGTTTGAACGCGAAATATTATTATAATCAGTTTTTCATATAGAATTGTAGTAGTTGAATTGTATATTAGCTACTAAGTATGAACTTAACGGGTAGGTACTACCCGAATTTAAACTTATAAAACGCTAATATGAAGAAAAAGCTTTTATAAATGAGTTCATATTATGCTACGAAATACTATTAACTACTCTTAATATTCTGTATGATTAACTTGTTCCATTTGACTATTTTGAAGGAAATGGCACCGACTACTCGACACACCGTGAATATGAATGAAGAGGAATTCCGTACTTTTCTAGCTTCAAACATAGCCGCAGTACAGGCTGCGCTACATACCAACAATAACCTTGGATCTAGCAGTACAGGAAATCGTGTAGGATGCACCTACAAAGAATTCACTGCCTGCAAACCTTTGGAATTTGATGGAACCGAAGGACCGATCGGATTGAAACGGTGGACCGAGAAGGTCGAATCGGTGTTTGCCATAAGTAAGTGTACTGAAGAGGACAAAGTGAAGTACACTACGCATACCTTCACAGGTTCTGCGTTAACATGGTGGAATACCTATCTAGAGCAAGTGGGACAAGATGATGCTTACGCACTACCGTGGTCAGCATTCAAGCACTTAATGAACGAGAAGTACCGTCCCAGAACTGAGGTCAATAAGCTCAAGACAGAACTTAGAGGGTTACGAACCCAAGGATTTGATATTACCACGTACGAAAGACGATTCACAGAATTGTGCCTATTGTGTCCGGGAGCATTCGAAGATGAGGAAGAGAAGATCGACGCGTTTGTGAAAGGATTACCGGAAAGAATCCAAGAAGATATAAGTTCACACGAGCCCGCCTCCATACAACAGGCATGTAGAATGGCTCACAAACTAGTGAACCAGATTGAAGAAAGAATTAAAGAACAGACTGCTGAAGAGGCCAATGTGAAGCAAGTCAAAAGAAAGTGGGAGGAAAACGGTGATAAGAATCACCAATACAACAAAAACAGCAATTACAACAATAATCGCAACAATCGCAACATCAATCGCAACTACAACAAACGGCCCAACAACAACAACAACAACAGCAACTACAACAATCATCCCAATAACAATAATAACCGTAACAATAACAACAATCAGAAGCAGCTATGCCAAAGGTGTGAAAAGTATCACTCGGGGTTCTGCACGAAATTTTGCAACAAGTGTAAAAGAAATGGTCATAGCGCGGCGAAGTGTGAGGTCTACGGACCAGGGGTTAATAGAACGAAAGGAACAAATGGTGTCGGAACGAGTAATGGCGGAGCAAGTAGTGTCAGAGCAAGTTATGCCAATGTAGTTTGTTATAAATGTGGAAAACCGGGCCACATTATTAGAAATTTCCCGAACCAGGAGAACACGAATGGACAAGGCCGCGGAAGAGTTTTCAATATTAATGCGGCAGAGGCACAGGAAGACCCGGCGCTTGTTACGGGTACGTTTCTTATTGACAATAAACCTGCTTACGTTTTATTTGATTCGGGTGCGGATAGAAGCTATATGAGTAGAGATTTTTGTGCTAATTTAAGTTGTCCATTGACGCCTTTGGATAGTAAATTTTTAATCGAATTAGCAAATGGTAAATTAATTTCAGCAGATAATATATGTCGGAATCGAGAAATTAAACTGGTTAGCGAAACATTTAAGATTGATTTGATACCAGTAGAGTTAGCGAGTTTTGATGTGATAATCGGTATGGACTGGTTGAAAGAAGTGAAAGCAGAGATCGTTTGTTACAAAAATGCAATTCGCATTATACGAGAAAAAGGAAAACCCTTAATGGTGTACGGAGAAAAGGGCAACACGAAGCCACATCTTATTAGTAATTTGAAGGCACAAAAACTAATAAGAAAAGGTTGCTATGCTGTTCTAGCACACGTCGAGAAAGTACAAACTGAAGAAAAGAGCATCAATGATGTTCCCATTGCAAAAGAATTTCCCGATGTATTTCCGAAAGAATTACCGGGATTACCCCCACATCGATCCGTTGAATTTCAAATAGATCTTGTACCAGGAGCTGCACCAATAGCTCGTGCTCCTTACAGACTCGCACCCAGCGAGATGAAAGAACTTTTAGAGCGTGGTTTCATTCAACCAAGTACATCACCGTGGGGAGCTCCTGTTTTGTTTGTCAAGAAGAAAGATGGTACATTCAGGTTGTGTATCGACTACCGAGAGTTGAACAAACTTACCATCAAGAACCGTTATCCACTACCGAGAATCGACGACTTATTTGATCAACTACAAGGCTCGTCTGTTTATTCAAAGATTGACTTACGTTCCGGGTATCATCAAATGCGGGTGAAAGAAGATGATATTCCAAAGACTGCTTTCAGAACACGTTACGGTCATTACGTGTTTATTGTCATGCCGTTTGGTTTAACTAATGCACCAGCTGTGTTCATGGACCTTATGAACCGAGTGTGTGGACCATACCTTGACAAGTTTGTCATTGTTTTCATTGATGACATACTTATTTACTCAAAGAATGACCAAGAACACGGTGAACATTTGAGAAAGGTGTTAGAAGTATTGAGGAAGGAAGAATTGTACGCTAAGTTTTCAAAGTGTGCATTTTGTTTGGAAGAAGTTCAATTCCTCGGTCACATAGTGAACAAAGAAGGTATTAAGGTGGATCCGGCAAAGATAGAAACTGTTGAAAAGTGGGAAACCCCGAAAACTCCGAAACACATACGCCAGTTTTTAGGACTAGCTGGTTACTACAGAAGGTTCATCCAAGACTTTTCCAGAATAGCAAAACCCTTGACTGCATTAACGCATAAAGGGAAGAAATTTGAATGGAATGATGAACAAGAGAAAGCGTTTCAGTTATTGAAGAAAAAGCTAACTACGGCACCTATATTGTCATTGCCTGAAGGGAATGATGATTTTGTGATTTATTGTGATGCATCAAAGCAAGGTCTCGGTTGTGTATTAATGCAACGAACGAAGGTGATTGCTTATGCGTCTAGACAATTGAAGATTCACGAACAAAATTATACGACGCATGATTTGGAATTAGGCGCGGTTGTTTTTTGTATTAAAGACTTAGAGGCACTACTTATATGGGGTCAAAAGTATTATATATACCGACCACAAAAGTCTTCAACACATATTTAATCAGAAACAACTGAATATGAGGCAGCGTAGGTGGATTGAATTATTGAATGATTACGACTTTGAGATTCGTTACCACCCAGGGAAGGCAAATGTGGTAGCCGATGCCTTGAGCAGGAAGGACAGAGAACCCATTCGAGTAAAATCTATGAATATAATGATTCATAATAACATTACTACTCAAATAAAGGAGGCACAACAAGGAGTTTTAAAAGAGGGAAATTTAAAGGATGAAATACCTAAAGGATCGGAGAAGCATCTTAATATTCAGGAAGACGGAACCCGGTATAGGGCTGACAGGATTTGGGTACCAAAATTTGGAGATATGAGAGAAATGGTACTTAGAGAAGCTCATAAAAGCAGATACTCAATACATCCTGGAACGGGGAAGATGTACAAGGATCTCAAGAAACATTTTTGGTGGCCGGGTATGAAAGCCGATGTTGCTAAATACGTAGGAGAATGTTTGACGTGTTCTAAGGTCAAAGCTGAGCATCAGAAACCATCAGGTCTACTTCAACAACCCGAAATCCCGGAATGGAAATGGGAAAACATTACCATGGATTTCATCACTAAATTACCAAGGACTGCAAGTAGTTTTGATACTATTTGGGTAATAGTTGATCGTCTCACCAAATCCGCACACTTCCTACCAATAAGAGAAGATGACAAGATGGAGAAGTTAACACGACTGTATTTGAAGGAAGACATCTCCAGACATGGAATACCAATCTGTATTATCTCTGATAGGGATGGCAGATTTATTTCAAGATTCTGGCAGACATTACAGCAAGCATTAGGAACTCGTCTAGACATGAGTACTGCCTATCATCCACAAACTGATGGGCAGAGCGAAAGGACGATACAAACGCTTGAAGACATGCTACGAGCATGTGTTATTGATTTCGGAAACAGTTGGGATCGACATCTACCGTTAGCAGAATTTTCCTACAACAACAGCTACCATTCAAGCATTGAGATGGCGCCGTTTGAAGCACTTTATGGTAGAAAGTGCAGGTCTCCGATTTATTGGAGTGAAGTGGGGGATAGACAGATTACGGGTCCGGAGATTATACAAGAAACTACCGAGAAGATCATCCAAATTCAACAACGGTTGAAAACCGCCCAAAGTCGACAAAAGAGCTACGCTGACATTAAAAGAAAAGATATAGAATTTGAAATTGGAGAGATGGTCATGCTTAAAGTTGCACCTTGGAAAGGCGTTGTTCGATTTGGTAAACGAGGGAAATTAAATCCAAGGTATATTGGACCATTCAAGATTATTGATCGTGTCGGACCAGTAGCTTACCGACTTGAGTTACCTCAACAACTCGTGACTGTACATAACACTTTCCACGTCTCGAATTTGAAGAAATGTTTTGCTAAAGAAGATCTCACTATTCCGTTAGATGAAATCCAAATCAACGAAAAACTTCAATTCATCGAAGAACCCGTCAAAATAATGGATCGTGAGGTTAAAAGACTTAAGCAAAACAAGATACCAATTGTTAAGGTTCGATGGAATGCTCATAGAGGACCCGAGTTCACCTGGGAGCGTGAAGATCAGATGAAGAAGAAATACCCGCATCTATTTCCAGAAGATTCGTCAACACCTTCAACAGCTTAAAATTTCGGGACGAAATTTATTTAACGGGTAGGTACTGTAGTGACCCGAACTTTTCCATGTTTATATATATTAATTGAGATTGATATTTACATGATTAAATGTTTCCAACATGTTAAGCAATCAAACTTGTTAAGACTTGATTAATTGAAATATGTTTCATATAGACAATTGACCACCCAAGTTGACCGGTGATTCACGAACGTTAAAACTTGTAAAAACTATATGATGACATATATATGGATATATATATATATATATATATATATATATATATATATATATATATATATATATATATATATATATATATATATATTTAACATGATACTATGATAAGTAAACATATCATTAAGTATATTAACGATGAACTACATATGTAAAAACAAGACTACTAACTTAATGATTTTTTAAACGAGACATATATGTAACGATTATTGTTGTAATGACATTTAATGGATATATATCATATTAAGAGATATTCATACATGATAATATCATGATAATATAATAATTTAAAATCTCATTTGATATTATAAACATTGGGTTAACAACATTTAACAAGATCGTTAACCTAAAGGTTTCAAAACAACACTTACATGTAACGATTAACGATGACTTAACGACTTAGTTAAAATGTATATACATGTAGTGTTTTAATATGTATTTATACACTTTTGAAAGACTTCAATACACTTATCAAAATACTTCTACTTAACAAAAATGCTTACAATTACATCCTCGTTCAGTTTCATCAACAATTCTACTCGTATGCACCCGTATTCGTACTCGTACAATACACAGCTTTTAGATGTATGTACTATTGGTATATACACTCCAATGATCAGCTCTTAGTAGCCCATGTGAGTCACCTAACACATGTGGGAACCATCATTTGGCAACTAGCATGAAATATCTCATAAAATTACAAAAATATGAGTAATCATTCATGACTTATTTACATGAAAACAAAATTACATATCCTTTATATCTAATCCATACACCAACGACCAAAAACACCTAAAAACACTTTCATTCTTCAATTTTCTTCATCTAATTGATCTCTCTCAAGTTCTATCTTCAAGTTCTAAGTGTTCTTCATATATTCTACAAGTTCTAGTTACATAAAATCAAGAATACTTTCAAGTTTGCTAGCTCACTTCCAATCTTGTAAGGTGATCATCCAACCTCAAGAAATCTTTGTTTCTTACAGTAGGTTATCATTCTAATACAAGGTAATAATCATATTCAAACTTTGGTTCAATTTCTATAACTATAACAATCTTATTTCAAGTGATGATCTTATTTGAACTTGTTTTCGTGTCATGATTCTGCTTCAAGAACTTCGAGCCATCCAAGGATCCGTTGAAGCTAGATCCATTTTTCACTTTTCCAGTAGGTTTATCCAAGGAACTTAAGGTAGTAATGATGTTCATAACATCATTCGATTCATACGTATAAAGCTATCTTATTCGAAGGTTTAAACTTGTAATCACTAGAACAAAGTTTAGTTAATTCTAAACTTGTTCGCAAACAAAAGTTAATCCTTCTAACTTGACTTTTAAAATCAACTAAACAGATGTTCTATATCTATATGATATGCTAACTTAATGATTTAAAACCTGGAAACACGAAAAACACCGTAAAACTGGATTTACGCCGTCGTAGTAACACCGCGGGCTGTTTTGGGTTAGTTAATTAAAAACTATGATAAACTTTGATTTAAAATTTGTTATTCTGAGAAAATGATTTTTATTATGAACATGAAACTATATCCAAAAATTATGGTTAAACTCAAAGTGGAAGTATGTTTTCTAAAATGGTCATCTAGACGTCGTTCTTTCGACTGAAATGACTACCTTTACAAAAACGACTTGTAACTTATTTTTCTGACTATAAACCTATACTTTTTCTGTTTAGATTCATAAAATAGAGTTCAATATGAAACCATAGCAATTTGATTCACTCAAAACGGATTTAAAATGAAGAAGTTATGGGTAAAACAAGATTGGATAATTTTTCTCATTTTAGCTACGTGAAAATTGGTAACAAATCTATTCCAACCATAACTTAATCAACTTGTATTGTATATTATGTAATCTTGAGATACCATAGACACGTATACAATGTTTCAACCTATCATGTCGACACATCTATATATTTTTCGGAACAACCATAGATACTCTATATGTGAATGTTGGAGTTAGCTATACAGCGTTGAGCTTGATTCCAAAATATATATAGTTTGAGTTGTGATCAATACTGAGATACGTATACACTGGGTCGTGGATTGATTCAAGATAATATTTATCGATTTATTTCTGTACATCTAACTGTGGACAACTAGTTGTAGGTTACTAACGAGGACAGCTGACTTAATAAACTTAAAACATCAAAATATATTAAAAGTGTTGTAAATATATTTTGAACATACTTTGATATATATGTATATATTGTTATAGGTTCGTGAATCAACCAGTGGCCAAGTCTTACTTTTCGACGAAGTAAAAATCTGTGAAAGTGAGTTATAGTCCCACTTTTAAAATCTAATATTTTGGGATGAGAATACATGCAGGTTTTATAAATGATTTACAAAATAGACACAAGTACGTGAAACTACATTCTATGGTTGAATTATCGAAATCGAATATGCCCCTTTTTATTAAGTCTGGTAATCTAAGAATTAGGGAACAGACACCCTAATTGACGCAAATCCTAAAGATAGATCTATTGGGCCTAACAAACCCCATCCAAAGTACCGGATGCTTTAGTACTTCGAAATTTATATCATATCCGAAGGGTGTCCCGGAATGATGGGGATATTCTTATATATGCATCTTGTTAATGTCGGTTACCAGGTGTTCACCATATGAATGATTTTTATCTCTATGTATGGGATGTGTATTGAAATATGAAATCTTGTGGTCTATTATTATGATTTGATATATATAGGTTAAACCTATAACTCACCAACATTTTTGTTGACGTTTTAAGCATGTTTATTCTCAGGTGATTATTAAGAACTTCCGCTGTTGCATACTTAAATAAGGACGAGATTTGGAGTCCATGCTTGTATGATATTGTGTAAAAACTGCATTCAAGAAACTTATTTTGTTGTAACATATTTGTATTGTAAACCATTATGTAATGGTCGTGTGTAAACAGGATATTTTAGATTATCATTATTTGATAATCTACGTAAAGCTTTTTAAACCTTTATTGATGAAATAAAGGTTATGGTTTGTTTTAAAATGAATGCAGTCTTTGAAAAACGTATCATATAGAGGTCAAAACCTCGCAACGAAATCAATTAATATGGAACGTTTTTAATCAATAAGAACGGGACATTTCAGATAGTGTATAGATAAATTCATATCTTAGCGTATCTGTTATTGTAGATTTTATCTGACACGTTTCCTTAAATTCCTCCGTAATCTACGAAATCTTTTGTTCTATATATATGGATATTCTATGTAATTAAGAATATCATCCGTTAGCCAGAAAATCATTTCATATCTAAAAAATCTTTATTCAATCGTATGAAATGGAATTCATCATTAGTTCAAGTCCCTCGGATTCCGACAGCTATTCCAATAGTTATCCCGATAGTTATTCAGAATGAATAGTCATCTAAGCTCCGGAAGCAATGACACCAGAATGAATCAACCAATCATCCATCCCCAATTCATCTGATGGATTCATAGTCGACTTAATCAATGGAGACGTGCAGAAGGCGATCCCATCCACTAACCGAATTCACCTTTTGGCGAAGAACCTGAAGCACTTACCGGCGAACCTGTTCGTAACACCATTTCACCCTCATTTCCCAAATATCTCGCCACGACTATATCATAACTCAGATTCTGAACCTTATTTATCCACTCGTTACCGACAATCATCCTGGAGTGATAGGTCAACGAACTTCGCGCTCAAAGAATCAATTCGGAGAATATGGTGCAAAATGTACCAGCTTCAGCAACATTACTGGCACCAACAGTACCATCAATAACAGCACCAGTACCATCAACAATCCATGCTTCAATATCATCATCTGTACTTTAAGTATGATCTTCGTTCTACGTATCATTTTACCTCATTTATCTTCGTTCGACATGACGAATAGGTAATCTCTAAAGTTTTAGAGATTATTTATTCTAGTTCCAACCGAAAAGAAAATGAGTTTACTATAATATTAACTCATTAAATCCATGAATACATCTGAAGAAAATATATATGTATATATGTTTTCATAAAGATTGTAATTAAAAATTCGCTTGTACAAACTGTTAATGGTGAAAATATTTTAACGGGTAGGTAATACCCGAGGAATATTTAAATTTCACATTAATAAGTTACATTATACGTTCTTCAAATTTGTTTCAACAGTCATATACTATCCTATTTACATCCACCGATATACAAATCCGTTCACCACAGAATAACCATATTCATCCAATTACATATTTAGATTTTGACCTATCAGAATCCAACAAGTGGCATAATGAAGAAATAATGGACATAATAAAAAATTGATTAGAAACAGATTAATTAACAATATGAAATTCTATTAAGAATTCACGCTAACAAAATCCTAGCTAACTGTTCCTAACTAACTGTTAATTCCGTATTACCGTTTAATTATCGCAATTTATTTATGGCAGTTTATTTATCGCAATTTACATTCTCGCAATTTTATTTAACGTCATTTAATTTCTGTTATTTATTTTACGCACTTTAAATATCGGGACACGTATACAAGGTTTTGACATATCATATCGACGCATCTATATATATTATTTGGAATCACCATAGACACTCTATATGCAGTAATGATCGAGTTCTCTATACAGGGTTGAGGTTGATTCTCAAATAATATATATACTTTGAGTTGTGATCGAGTCTGAGACATGTACACGGGTCACGAAACGTATTAATTAATTTGAATATTATAAATTAAACTATATATGAATTATTGGACTGTTAACTGTGGAATATCGACTGTGGACTAATGACATTGGACAATTAAAATGAATTAAAATAAGGATTATAATATATGAAACTAAACATTTCTTCAAGTTTGCCACTTGATTTCATCTTAAACCTCATTTGTATCTTGATGATTATAATCTGCGTTCAAACCTTTGATGATTCTTGAAAACACCTAAATCGAGAGGATGAACCAACCGCATTTCATCTACAGAAGGAAAGAATTATGCATATAGTTATGCACCTGAAGAACTCTCAGAAACTGAGTAAACGTTTAACACATAGCTGTGCAAATTCCTTTAGTGTTATTATTACCCAAAATAACTTTGCAGTTTTTTTTTTTTTCAAAATAGCTAATTTTGTCACAGCTCCAGCAAGACAACTTCGACTTTTCACTCAAAACAACCTTATTATAACCTTGATATATATGCGTGCTCATTTATTGTTACCAGAGAACCTTTCATATTCCACCATATTACCATCAGTGTTTAATCATCTAAAAACACAATTCTCCTGAAATCACCTCGAATTAATAACCGATGATTCAGATATCGTAGAATTAAATGTAGAGGAAACAGAAAAATGGTAGATAGACTAAACGGCCCAAAGTTTGATGATAAAGAAAGGAGTGTTAGGAACGCTCGATAAAAAATTTGGTACTGAAAAAACAGATTGAGCTACCCATGAAGGAGACCAAGGACAAATACAAGGACCAAACCCTATATTCAAAGAATTAAGGTAATTATGGATTCGCCGAAATCCTTAGAGAAAATCTTACTCCGAAGTCATGTTAAAATCTTGCGAAAAAAAAAACTTTTCTTCATCAATCTTCGAACTTAGAAATTCCAAAATATCATCATAAATATCTTCGATATTTCTGAGGATATTTTCATAAATATTCTTGTCTGAATTATCTACCTCTTCGTGTTTTCAGTATTCCATTATATTGAAAACTTTTGTAAAATCTAAGTATAAATTATGAATGAATTGTGGAGAAGTGTTGGGAACTGAACCATGAGTTAGTATAATATAATGCGCTTGGCCAACGTGATTATATTACAGTAATTCATGCAGAGTTTCTAATGGAACGTGATGATTCACAATACCGTCATCATGTGTCATGTTACATAACTCTTTCATTCTACCTAACCTCCGAACATATCAAGAAGAATATATTGTTGATAGTTCTATCTTCAGTAATTTTTGATAAATTTGAAAATCAAATCGTGCTATCACGTTCCTTCCTGCTTAGAACATTATAATCATTCGAAATTCTATATCTACGAATGCTGGACCATTATTCACTTGACTTGAAGTAGGGAAGAGAAAACAAAAGCATAGAGCTTCGAAATATAAGGGAGAATATAAAGCCCGATAACAACGCATAAGTTACAAACCGTGTATGTCAATGTTTATCGCAACATAAAGACACGGGAGAATTAAAAACACTATAACCCCAAAGGCAAAGTAGAAGAAAGTAGATTCCTCTGGTGGAAGTTGGAAAATGAGAATGAATGTTGCGATAGTAAGGATGAGGACAAGGATCAGAACTGGATTAAGCATTTTCACAATCGTTTGAAAGTATATGTATCGAAAAAAAAAGGAATTGGAGTGGTGAAAATAATGAAATGAAAGAAGTTCATTTATAGAGAAGATACCAGACAAAGCAATCGAGACAGATAATCGCATTAAATTAAAGGGGATCTTAATTTTTCATAAATCCCAAAGAATCAAATCCTATAGATATCCAAGATTTTCTTTTAAATCCCTTGAATTCTGGAATTCAATCGAGACAACGTCAAAAGTTAAGACGAACCTTATTTTCCAAAAATTCAACCATGACTAGTCAAAAGTTATGATGAAATTTGTCTCTCTCGTTTCACTATTTAGCGATAGCTTCATTCGTACCCTTCGAGTAATCGAATTGTCTTATTCATATTACTCAATAGTGATAAAACTCTATTTATCAATTCATATACGTCATGAAAACATTTTTATTGTTAGTCATGATGACCTCGATCAAATTTCGGGACGAAATTTCTTTAACGGGTAGGTACTGTCACGACCCGGAAAATTTCGACTAATTTTAAACCAAACTCTCGATACGATTTAATATTTTTGACACGATAAGCAAAGTTTGTTAGGTTGAGTCTCAAAAATTTTGAACTGATTCATATTTTCAATTGACCTTCGATTGTTCTCGACGATTCACGAACAACTAATTGTAAATAGATATGTATATATAAATATATGTATATAAATAATGACCTAAAATACGTAAATAAAATATTATATGATTTAGTTGTTAGAACTAGTTATGTAATCTAGTATATGATATAATAAAACTTATTATAAAACGAATTCATATATATGGATTAGACGAGGTGAAGTTGTTAATATTAAGTTATAAACCTACTGATGTTTGATCTACGTTAATTGTCTATGAACTTGTTAAATGTTAATAAATTTTGTTGTTCACATATTAAATATTCGATTGTTATTAAGATCCTCATATTAATATCATTATATTTTTTTATATAAGTATTTTATTAATAATAGTTAATACAATTATTATTAAGAAGTATTAACATTATTACTATTACATTACTACTTTTATTATCATTTTTTTTTATTGATAACAATATTATTATTATTAACATAATTATTGTTAATATTGAGGATAGAATATAAATAGAAGATATATATATATATACTGGTATATATAAAACCAGAATATTACACGTATCACATGTTATTTTATTTCTATCCATTTCGCTGTCTTTCTATGTCATATGTGACCAATCAAACCCTACATCAAGACTATTATATCCGTGATTTACTCTTCAATCAATTAATAGAATCTCCATATAATTACACCTTCACCTTTCATCTCTTCTCTCTCTCTCTCTCTCTCTCTCTCTCTCTCTCTCTATTCTAGCTTGATTTTATTTCTGTTTGATGAACCTTCAACATCGCCACCCTCAAAACCTCACCTCCCTTCGGCTTCCACCAATCGCCACCCTTAAACCACCTTGATCATCTCTCTCTCTACAATTCCTTTTTGTGACAATCCAAAACCATCATCATTGTAGCACCTTGAAACCGCCACCTGACACCACCGTGAGCTCCATCGATATCACCCATAACCACCACCTATCCATCACCTCTCGCTCACTAATCTCTCTCTTCCATCTCTCTTATTCAATTAACACCATCATCACTTACAACCGTTATACTACTACTGTTGCGATTTCTATTTTTATCTTGAATCACCACGAAAACCTAGTTGAAACCCACTTTCCACAACTCATCTTTCTGCTGCTCAAACAGAACACGAACACCCATTTGTACTACTACTCGATACTATTTTATGTTACTATAAACCATCTTGTAATTTTCTTCTGTGACTACAATATCAATGAACAAGCTAAAAACCAAATTTATACATGATTTTGGCAACTGCCGTGATTCCATATTGTTGCACTAGATCGAAACAAACCCACTTGTATTCACTCTTCCGAACACAATCACTGTTTCTGTTGTGCTAATGATTATCGGTTACTGCTACTGTTTTGCACCTCAAACCCATCGAATACCACTAACCATTATCAACTACTACTTCTGTCCATGTTACTGTTACGACCCAATCACCAAACCATTACCTGTTACTGCCGATTTACAATCGACTTTATCCCTGCTCATTCCTATTTTTATTCGACAACCATCATCTTCAAATCATCACCCAAACTACATGGGATTCGACTGCAAATTATTTCTGTTTTCTGGTTCATCAAACACCATTGATCGCTGTATTTTTCCTTTGTTTCTGTTTATTAATCGCCACTGGAACATTCTTGGGAACGAGCCTGTACTACAGCTTTTGAATTTTATATTTCTTAGACAGCCGACACTTACAGCAATAATAAGGAGGATAATAAACAGAAAGATGATTAAAGAATATTTTATGACGAGTGCTGTTTAGCTGTAAAGGCGTATAAAAAAAACAAATAATAAGTACCGAAACCCTTCTTAGGGTTGTCGACCTCTGACCTGTTTCGTTTATACCAGGACATCGAAACAAGATTTAAATCGTGGACTTTAAGTTACCTGTTGGGCCGTGTCCCATTTTGTGAGGATGGGCCGAAATCAAGTTAATAATCAGGCCGAAATCCGTTTAAAAGAAACTTTGTATCAGATAATACAGAAAAACTAAAACGGAGCAATGGTTAAGGGTGATGGGTTTAATCGAGAGGTCTCAGGTTCGAGCCCCGTCATGGGCAATTCTTTTAAGAAAGGCTTTTAAAAAGGGTATACAATTTTACATTTTTATTTTCATTATTATTATTATTATTATTATTATTATTATTATTATTATTATTATTATTATTATTATTATTATTATTATTATTATTATTATTATTATTATTATCATTATCATTATTATTATTTTTATTATTATTAATATAAATACTATACTTATTATTATTACTAAAATGAGTGATAGGATTATCATTACTATTAATATTAATATTAATATTATTACTAAGTATTACCATTTAATTATCATTTTCAAAATTATTAACAAGTGTATTTTTATTAAAAATTTTAATTTTTATGAAAATTATCATTTTTGGAATTACTATTATTATTATCAGTATTATTACTATTACTAATAGTATTAACAATATAATTATTATTATTTTTAACATTATTACTATTATCTTCAATATTTTAGTATTAATATAACTATTATTTAAAAACAAATAAAATTAATCAAAAATAAGCCTAAAAACATATGATACAACTATATTAATACATTAATGGAATATGAGTTCTAAAATGATATCACTAAATAAATACATATATAAATTTGTTTGATTACTATTATATGAATTAATATACATGATTGAATAATAGGTTCGTGAATCCGAGGTCAACCCTATACTTATTCAATGTCGTCATATGTATTTTTACTACAAAATACAGTATGGTGAGTTTCATTTGCTCCCTTTTTAATTGCTTTTGCAGTATATATTTTTGGGCTGAGAATACATGCGCTGCTTTTATAAATGTTTACAAAATAGACACAAGTACTTAAAAATATATTCTACGTTAAGTTGTACCACTGGCATATTTCCCTGTAGCTTGGTAACTACTATTTACATGGGTATTGTAAACGCGAATCCTGTTGATAGATCTATCGGGCCTGACAACCCCAACCGGACTGGACGACCAGTATTCAACGGTTGCACAGTACTTCGTTTTGGTGACTACACTTGGTACGGTGTAGTGAGATTTCATAATAAAGGGAATATTCGATGTTGATTAAATGTTAAGTATGGTTACCAAGTGCTCAACCACTTAGAATGCTTTACATACACTTGCGAGTGTATTATGTTTATGATTATGAAATCTTGTGGTCTATTAACATATTGAAATGATTGTTATGATAAACCTATGAACTCACCAACCTTTTGGTTGACACTTTAAAGCATGTTTATTCTCAGGTACGAATTAAGTCTTTCGATGTGCATTTGCTCAATATAAGAACATTACTTGGAACCGATCATCGCAATGGGACCAAATGTTGATGACTTCGTCCAGGTGGATTAGGACGGGTTGTTACAGCATTAGACCACAAGATTTTATTTTAAAGTTGATTAATACCAAATATATCAATCGAAAGAGTTGCTGTTTGTAATATCGCGACTAAACAAAGTTACCTAGTGACACTTGTTATTCATGTCGTTGAATCATTATTATGTAACTAAAGACCAGAGGTCAAATGATTAGAGACGTTACTCTTAATAGACCTATTCACAATAATTAAGTTTGCATCTTATACCTCAGCAATTAACGATATTACGGCAGGGATTTAGCATGACAAAGCACGTATATAGCATAAAAGATTGAGTACTTGTGTCTAAACGTAAAACAGTTATAAAAGTTGCGCATGTATTCTCAGCCCAAAAATATATATAAAAAGGGAACTATGAAAACTCACGATACTGTATTTCGTATTTCGTAGTAAATATGTGTATGATGGCACTGAACAAGTGTAGTGTTGTCCTCGGATTCACGAACCTATATCAAGTATATATATTAACACATATACTCGTAATCGAATAAGTTCATATATTATAACTTATTTTATATATCATATATATTTGATTGGTGTATATATATTTAAAATGATAAATATTTATATGGTTATATTAATTCATATTTGGTTTAGTATTATATAAAAAAAGACCTAGTTTGTTATATATGAATATTTATATAAAAATGTTAATATGTTTGATATATAATTATATGAAATATAATTGTAGTATATGAAATAAGTGTATTCGATGTACAAAATATTTATTAGTAAAAATGATAGTTTCGATAATAATGATTTAATAATTATAATAATAATGGTAATAATAGTAATTTTAATACAAATGATAGTTTTACTAATAATTAAAAAAGTAAAAATGATAGTTTTAGCAAAAACGATATTTTTAATAATAATGGTAAGCTTAATAATAATTATAGTTTAAATAGATATTTTAATGATCATGTTAATATTAATAATAATAGTAATACTTATTATTAATAATAATAACTATAATAATAACAATAATAACCTTAAATAATAATACTAGTAATAATAGCAATAATAATAATAATAATAATAATAATAATAATAATAATAATAATAATAATAATAATAATAATAATAATAATAATAATAATAATAATAATAATAATAATAATAATAATAATAATAATAATAATAATAATAATAATAATAATAATAATAATAATAATAATAATAATAATAATAATAAGAATATTAATAATAAATGAGAACTACCTTTATAAGCCTTTTCTAAAAAAAAGTGCCCAAGACGGGACTCGAACCAGCGACCTCTCGCTCACCCAACACACCACCAAACCATCCCTCTGTTTCATTTATCTGATATAATTCTAACTTAATTCTATATAACCCGTGTCTTCTGTTTCCTATTTCTTCTTCTTCTTCACAAATACCGATCGACCAAAGTAATTCAATTCAGTGAGTATAATAGTTCGATTTAGGACTTTCAATATGAAACAGAATCAAACGGTCTGTGAGTGATCTTGATTGACAGAAAATAAAAGAAGAAAAATAATATAAACAGCTACAGCAAGGTTCGTGTAGTGACCCGAACTTTTCCATGTTTATATATATATTAAATGAAATTTTTATTTACATGATTAAGTGTTTCCAACATGTTAAGCAATCAAACTTGTTAAGACTTGATTAATTGAAATAGGTTTCATATAGACAATTGACCACCCAAGTTGACCGGTGATTCACGAACGTTAAAACTTGTAAAAAGTATACGATGACATATATATGGTTATATATATAGTTAACATGATTTTATTATAAGTATGTATCTCATTAGGTATTTTAACAATGAGTTATATACATAAAAATGAGACTATTAATTTAAGAAACTCGAAAATGATATATATATAACGATTATCGTTATAACAACGTCTTACTAGGTACACATGAATCATATTAAGATATCGATACACTTGGTTAATTATGTTAAATGATAAGTAAATATATATATTATTAAGTGTATTAACAATGAAATACATATGTAAAAATAAGACTACTAACTTAATGATTTCGAAACGAGACATATATGTAACGATTATCGTTGTAACGACATTTAACTGTATATATATCATACTAAGATATATTTTATATCATAATATCATGATAATATAACAATTTAACATCTTATTTGTTATAATAAACAATGGGTTAACAACATTCAACAAGATCGTTAACCTAAAGATTTCAAAACAACATTTACATGTAACGACTAACGATGACTTAACGACTCAGTTAAAATGTATATACATGTAGTGTTTTAATATGTATTCATACACTTTTGAAAGACTTAAAGACACTTATCAAAATACTTCTACTTAACAAAAATGTTTACAGTTACATCCTCGTTCAGTTTCATCAACAATTCTACTCGTATGCACTCGTATTCGTACTCGTACAATACACAGCTTTTAGATGTATGTACTATTGGTATATACACTCCAATGATCAGCTCTTAGCAGCCCATATGAGTCACCTAACACATGTGGGAACCATCATTTGGCAACTAGCATGAAATATCTCATAAAATTACAAAAATATGAGTAATCATTCATGACTTATTTACATGAAAACAAAATTACATATCCTTTATATCTATTCCATACACCAACGACCAAAAACACCTACAAACACTTTCATTCTTCAATTTTATTCATCTAATTGATCTCTCTCAAGTTCTATCTTCAAGTTCTAAGTGTTCTTCATAAATTCCAAAAGTTCTAGTTTCATAAAATCAAGAATACTTCCAAGATTGCAAGTTTACTTCCAAGTTTTCTAAATCCATTCCAAGTAATCATCCAAGATCAAGAAACCTTTGTTACTTACAGTAGGTTATCTTTCGAATACAAGGTAATAATCATATTCAAACTTTAATTCAATTTCTATAACTATAACAATCTTATTTCGAGTGGAAATCTTACTTGAAATTGTTTTCGTGTCATGATTCTGCTTCAAAAACTTTCAAGCCATCCAAGGATCCTTTGAAGCTAGATCTATTTTTCTCATTTCCAGTAGGTTTATCCAAGGAACTTGAGGTAGTAATGATGTTCATAACATCATTCGATTCATACATATAAAGCTATCTTATTCGAAGTTTTAAACTTGTAATCACTAGAACATAGTTTAGTTAATTCTAAACTTGTTCGCAAATAAAAGTTAATCCTTCTAACTTGAGTTTTAAAATCAACTAAACACATGTAATTTATCTATATGATATGCTAACTTAATGATTTAAAACCTGGAAACACGAAAAACATCGTAAAACCGGATTTACGCCGTCGTAGTAACACCGCAGGCTGTTTTGGGTTAGTTAATTAAAAACTATGATAAAGTTTGATTTAAAAGTTGTTATTCTAGGAAAATGATTTTTATTATGAACATGAAACTATATCCAAAAATTATGGTTAAACTCAAAGTGGAAGTATGTTTTCTAAAATGGTCATCTAGACGTCGTTCTTTAGACTGAAATGACTACCTTTACAAAAATGACTTGTAACTTATTTTGTCCGACTATAAACCTATACGTTTTCTGTTTAGATTCATAAAATAGAGTTCAATATGAAACCATAGCAATTTGATTCACTCAAAATGGATTTAAAATGAAGAAGTTATGGGTAAAACAAGATTGGATAATTTTTCTCATTTTAGCTACGTGAAAATTGGTAACAAATCTATTCCAACCATAACTTAATCAACTTGTATTGAATATTATGTAATCTTGAGATACCATAGACACATATACAATGTTTCGACCTATCATGTCGACACATCTATATATATTTCGGAACAACCATAGACACTCTATATGTGAATGTTGGAGTTAGCTATACAGGGTTGAGGTTGATTCCAAAATATATATAGTTTGAGTTGTGATCAATACTGAGATACGTATACACTGGGTCGTGGATTGATTCAAGATAATATTTATCGATTTATTTCTGTACATCTAACTGTGGACAACTAGTTGTAGGTTACTAACGAGGACAGCTGACTTAATAAACTTAAAACATCAAAATATATTAAAAGTGTTGTAAATATATTTTGAACATACTTTGATATATATGTATATATTGTTATAGGTTCGTGAATCAACCAGTGGCCAAGTCTTACTTTCCAACGAAGTAAAAATCTGTGAAAGTGAGTTATAGTCCCACTTTTAAAATCTAATATTTTTGGGATGAGAATACATGCAGGTTTTATAAATGATTTACAAAATAGACACAAGTACGTGAAACTACATTCTATGGTTGAATTATCGAAATCGAATATGCCCCTTTTTATTAAGTCTGGTAATCTAAGAATTAGGGAACAGACACCCTAATTGACGCGAATCCTAAAGATAGATCTATTGGGCCTAACAAACCCCATCCAAAGTACCGGATGCTTTAGTACTTCGAAATTTATATCATATCCGAAGGGTGTCCCGGAATGATGGGGATATTCTTATATATGCATCTTGTTAATGTCGGTTACCAGGTGTTCACCATATGAATGATTTTATCTCTATGTATGGGATGTGTATTGAAATTTGAAATCTTGTGGTCTATTGTTACGATTTGATATATATAGGTTAAACCTATAACTCACCAACATTTTTGTTGACGTTTAAAGCATGTTTATTCTCAGGTGAATACTAAATGCTTCCGCTGTTTCATACTAAAATAAGGACAAGATTTGGAGTCCATGTTTGCATGATATTGTGTAAAAACTGCATTCAAGAAACTGATTTCGATGTAACATATTTGTATTGTAAACCATTATGTAATGGTCGTGTGTAAACAGGATATTTTAGATTATGATTATTTGATAATCTACGTAAAGCTTTTTAAACCTTTATTTATGAAATAAAGGTTATGGTTTGTTTTAAAAATGAATGCAGTCTTTGAAAAACGTCTCATATAGAGGTCAAAATCACCCAACGAAATCAATTAATATGGAACGTTTTTAATCAATAAGAACGGGACATTTCAGTTGGTATCCGAGTGTTGGTCTTAGAGAACCAGAAATTTGCATTAGTGTGTCTTATCGAGTTTGTTAGGATGCATTAGTGAGTCTGGACTTCGACCGTGTTTTCTTTAAAAATGATTGCTTAACATTTTTGTTGGAAACTATATATTATTAACATGTATATATTATGTGCTATATTAATCTCTTAACATGTTTGATATTGTGTGATAGATGTCTACCTCTAGCACAAATTCCATTGACTCACCTAATAACAACGAAGAGTCGAATATATATTAGACTGATTCACAAGTTCCCGAAGAAGAACCGGAAGAAGAATCAGAACCGGAAGAAGAATCAGAACCGGAAGAGGAGGAACCGGAGGAGGAAATAGAACCGGTGGGGGAAATAATAAAACGGTTAAGTAAAAGAAAATCCTCAACTAACCGACCAAGGTTAATTATGGTCAATGGTGTTTCCGCCAAGGAAGCAAAATATTGGGAGGATTACTAATTCTCCGATGAATCGAATTCCGACGGGAATTCAAATGATGTTATAGAAATTACCCCAACTGAATTTAAAAAGGCAAAAGAAAATAATAAGGGAAAGGGCATAAAAATAGAGAAATCTAATTCCAACCCCGATGAACTTTATATGTATCGTCAACCCCCGAAGCCCTTAAGTTGTAACAATGACCCGGGAACCTCTAAACCACCAGGTTTTTCTAAACCGTTGTGGAAAATGACAGCTCGTATTAGGGGAACATCATATATCCCTAGAAACTTGGCAAAACGAACCAAAACCAAAGAAGAAGAAACGAGCGAGTCGGAATATGTAATATAGTGTGCTTATGCTTTATGATATATGTAAAAATTGCTTGTATTAATAAGTATTTTTTTTTATGAATCTAACTCTTGTCTATTTTACAGTATAAAAACACAAAATGGATAGACAACCCAATATTTTAAGAGACCTACCCGGAGACATGATTGACGAAATCTTGTCTAGAGTCGGTCAGAATTCTTCGGCACAACTATTTACGGCGAAATAAGTTTGTAAGACATTCGAAGAACGTTCCAAGAATGTCTTGGTTTATAAGAGACTTTCGTTTGAAAGATGGGGGATATCACATTGGAAAACCCATAAGTTACGATGTGTTTACTTTGACGCATATATTGCGGGGAACCCAAATGCTATTTTACGCAACGGGTTAAGAAATTATTTTGACTCAATGTATCCGAATATAGGACTTCATGATTTAGAAAAAGCGGCTAACATGCAACATAAAGAAGCATGCTATGCTTACGGGTTAGTATGTTCGCTTCTCACCAAAGTGAGAAAAAGAACATCGGGCTACAACTATTAAACAAAACGTTCCCACAAGTGACGGAGTCGGTAATTGGGGTAAGAAATGAGGTTTTTAGGTTATTACGAGACTGTTGGTCATTACGTAACCCTCGTCCCTTTGACGACGTTACAACACGCTGTCTTATCAACGGCCATAACGGTTATGTTCCACAAGACCAAGGATGGGAAGTAGTCCTAGTAAAACCAGAATGCATGACTTGTTTCTGGACGTATGAATTACGTGTCTTTATTGCCTTTGCTGAACGACTCGTGTACTACCTAGAATTATCTTCACAACTATCGTGTATCAAAGTTATTGTGTGCTATATTTCATGCTTTATGTAAAATAAGCGGTATTGTAAGTTTGTAAAATATTGTATAAAAGTTTGAACGCGAATTATTATTATAATCAGTTTTTCATATAGAATTGTAGTAGTTGAATTGTATATTAGCTACTAAGTATGAACTTAACGGGTAGGTACTACCCGAATTTAAACTTATAAAACGCTAATATAAAGAAAAAGCTTTTATAAATGAGTTCATATTATGCTACGAAATACTATTAACTACTCTTAATAGTCTGTATGATTAACTTGTTCCATTTGACTATTTTGAAGGAAATGGCACCGACTACTCGACACACCGTGAATATGAATGAAGAGGAATTCCGTACTTTTCTAGCTTCAAACATAGCCGCAGTATAGGCTGCGCTACATACCAACAATAACCTTGGATCTAGCAGTACAGGAAATCGTGTAGGATGCACCTACAAAGAATTCACTGCTTGCAAACCTTTGGAATTTGATGGAATCGAAGGACCGATCGGATTGAAACGGTGGACCGAGAAGGTCGAATCGGTGTTTTCCATAAGTAAGTGTACTGAAGAGGACAAAGTGAAGTATGCTACGCATACCTCCACAAGTTCTGCGCTAACATGGTGGAATACCTATCTAGAGCAAGTGGGACAAGATGATGCGTACGTACTACCGTGGTCAGCATTCAAGCACTTGATGAACGAGAAGTACCGTCCCAGAACCGAGGTCAATAAGCTCAAGATAGAACTTAGAGGGTTACGAACCCAAGGATTTGATATTACCACGTACGAAAGACGATTCACAGAATTGTGCCTATTGTGTCCGGGAGCGTTCGAAGATGAGGAAGAGAAGATCGACGCGTTTGTGAAAGGATTACCAGAAAGAATCCAAGAAGATATAAGTTCACACGAGCCCGCCTCCATACAACAGGCATGTAGAATGGCTCACAAACTAGTGAACCAGATTGAGGAAAGAATTAAAGAACAGACGGCTGAAGAGGCCAATGTGAAGCAAGTCAAAAGAAAGTGGGAGGAAAACGGTGATAAGAATCACCAATACAACAACAACAGCAATTACAATAATAATCGCAACAATTATCCCAACAATCGCAACATCAATCGCAACTACAACAAACGGCCCAACAACAACAACAACAACAACAACAACAACAACAACTACAACAATCATCTCAACAACAATAACAACCGCAACAACAACAACAATCAGAAGCAGCTATGCCAAAGGTGTGAAAAGTATCACTCGGGGTTCTGCACCAAATTTTGCAACAAGTGTAAAAGAAATGGTCATAGCGCGGCGAAGTGTGAGGTCTACGGACCAGGGGTTAACAGAACGAAAGGAACAAATGGTGTCGGAACGAGTAATGGCAGAGCAAGTAGTGTCGGAGCAAGTTATGCCAATGTAGTTTGTTATAAATGTGGAAAACCGGGCCACATTATTAGAAATTGCCCGAACCAAGAGAACACGAATGGACAAGGCAGCGGAAGAGTTTTCAATATTAATGTGGCAGAGGCACAGGAAGACCCGGAGCTTGTTACGGGTACGTTTCTTATTGAAAATAAATCTTCTTAAGTTTTATTTGATTCGGGTGCGGATAGAAGCTATATGAGTAGAGATTTTTGTGCTAAATTAAGTTGTCCATTGACGCCGTTGGATAGTAAATTTTTACTCGAATTAGCAAACGGTAAATTAATTTCAGCAGATAATATATGCCGGAATCGAGAAATTAAACTGGGTAGCGAAATATTTAAGATTGATTTGATACCAGTAGAGTTAGGGAGTTTTGATGTAATAGTTGGCATGGACTGGCTGAAGAAGGTGAAAGCAGAGATCGTATGTTATAAAAATGCAATTCGCATTGTACGAGAAGAAGGAGAACCCTTAATGGTGTACGGAGAAAAGGGAAACATGAAGCTACATCTTATTAGTAATTTGAAGGCACAAAAACTAATAAGAAAAGGTTGCTATGCTGTTCTAGCATACGTCGAGAAAGTACAAACTGAAGAAAAGAGCATCAATGATGTTCCCGTCGCAAAAGAATTTCCCAATGTATTTCCGAAAGAATTACCGGGACTACCACCACATCGATCTGTTGAATTTCAAATAGATCTTGTACCAGGAGCTGCACCAATAGCTCGTGCTCCTTATAGACTCGCACCCAGCGAGATGAAAGAACTGCAAAGCCAACTGCAAGAACTATTAGAACGTGGTTTCATTCGACCAAACACATCACCATGGGGAGCTCCTGTTTTGTTTGTCAAGAAGAAGGATGGTACATTTAGGTTGTGTATTGACTACAGAGAGTTGAACAAACTTACCATCAAAAACCGTTATCCACTGCCGAGAATTGACGACTTATTTGATCAACTACAAGGCTCGTCGGTTTATTCGAAGATCGATTTACGTTCTGGATATCATCAAATGTGAGTAAAGGATGATGATATTCCAAAAACTGCTTTTAGGACGCGTTATGGTCATTACGAGTTTATGGTTATGCCGTTTGGATTGACTAACACACCAGCTGTGTTCATGGACCTTATGAATCGAGTGTGTGGGCCATATCTTGACAAGTTTGTCATTGTTTTCATCGATGACATACTTATTTACTCAAAGAATGATCAAGAGCACGAAGAACATTTGAGAAAAGTGCTAGAAGTATTGAGGAAAGAAAAACTGTACGCTAAGTTTTCAAAGTGTGCATTTTGGTTGGAAGAAGTTCAATTCCTCGGTCACATAGTGAACAAAGAAGGTATCCAGGTGGACCCGGCAAAGATCGAAACCGTTGAAAAGTGGGAAACCCCAAAAACTCCGAAGCATATACGTCAATTTTTAGGATTGGCTGGTTACTACAGAAGATTCATCCAAGATTTCTCCAAAATAGCAAAACCCTTGACTGCATTAACGCATAAAGGGAAGAAATTTGAATGGAAGGATGAACAAGAGAAGGCGTTTCAATTATTGAAGAAAAAGCTAACTACGGCACCTATATTGTCATTGCCTGAAGGGAATGATGATTTTGTGATTTATAGTGACGCATCAAAGCAAGGTCTCGGTTGTGTATTAATGCAATGGACGAAGGTGATTGCTTATGCGTCTAGACAATTGAAGATTCACGAGCAAAATTATACGACGCATGATTTGGAATTAGGCGCGGTTGTTTTTGCATTAAAGACTTGGAGGCACTACTTATATGGGGTCAAAAGTATTATATATACCGATCACAAAAGTCTTCAACACATATTTAATCAGAAACAACTGAATATGAGGCAGCGTAGGTGGATTGAATTGTTGAATGATTACGACTTTCAGATTCGTTACCACCCGGGGAAGGCAAATGTGGTAGCCGACGCCTTGATCAGAAAGGACAGAGAACCCATTCGAGTAAAATCTATGAATATAATGATTCACACTAACCTTACTACTCAAATAAAGGAGGCGCAACAAGGAGTTTTAAAAGAGGGAAATTTAAAGGATGAAATACCCAAAGGATCGGAGAAGCATCTTAATATTCGGGAAGACGGAACCCGGTATAGGGCTGAAAGAATTTGGGTACCAAAATTTGGAGATATGAGAGAAATGGTACTTAGAGAAGCTCATAAAACTAGATACTCAATACATCCTGGAACGGGGAAGATGTACAAGGATCTTAAGAAACATTTTTGGTGGCCAGGTATGAAAGCCGATATTGCTAAAAATGTAGAAGAATGTTTGACGCGTTCTAAGGTCAAAGCTGAACATCAGAAACCATCAGGTCTACTACAATAACCTGAAATCCCGGAATGGAAATGGGAAAACATTACCATGGATTTCATTACTAAATTGCCAAGGACTGCAAGTGGTTATGATACTATTTGGGTAATAGTTGATCGTCTCACCAAGTCAGTACACTTCCTACCAATAAGAGAAGATGACAAGATGGAGAAGTTAGCATGACTGTATTTGAAGGAAGTCGTCTCCAGACATGGAATACCAATCTCTATTATCTCTGATAGGGATGGCAGATTTATTTCAAGATTCTGGCAGAAATTACACCAAGCATTGGGAACTCGTCTAGACATGAGTACTACCTATCATCCACAAACTGATGGGCAGAGCGAAAGGATGATACAAATGCTTAAAGACATGCTACGAGCTTGTGTTATTGATTTCGGAAACAGTTGGGATCGACATCTACCGTTAGCAGAATTTTCCTACAACAACAGCTACCATTCAAGCATTGAGATGGCGCCGTTTGAAGCACTTTATGGTAGAAAGTGCAGGTCTCCGATTTGTTGGATTGAAGTGGGGGATAGACAGATTACGGGTCCGGAGATAATACAAGAAACTACCGAGAAAATCATTCAAATTCAACAAAGATTGAAAACCGCCCAGAGTCGACAAAAGAGCTACGCGGACAGTAAAAGAAAAGATATAGAGTTTGAAATTGGAGAAATGGTCATGCTTAAGGTTTCACCTTGGAAAGGCGTTGTTCGATTTGGTAAACGGGGGAAACTAAATCCAAGGTACATTGGGCCATTCAAGATTATAGATCGTGTCGGACCAGTAGCTTACCAACTAGATCTACCTCAACAACTCGCGGCTGTACATAACACTTTCCACGTCTCAAATTTGAAGAAATGTTTTGCTAAAGAAGATCTCACTATTCCGTTGGACGAAATCCAAATCAATGAAAAACTTCAATTCATTGAAGAACCCGTCGAAATAATGGATCGTGAGGTTAAGAGACTTAAACAAAACAAGATACCGATTGTTAAGGTTCGATGGAATGCTCGTAGAGGACCCGAGTTCACCTGGGAGTGTGAAGATCAGATGAAGAGGAAATACCCGCATTTATTTCCAGAAGATACGTCAACACCTCCAAATGCTTAAAATTTCGGGACGAAATTTATTTAACGGGTAGGTACTGTAGTGACCCGAACTTTTCCATGTTTATATATATATTAAATGAAATTTTTATTTACATGATTAAGTGTTTCTAACATGTTAAGCAATCAAACTTGTTAAGACTTGATTAATTGAAATAGGTTTCATATAGACAATTGACCACCCAAGTTGACCGGTGATTCACGAACGTTAAAACTTGTAAAAACTATACGATGACATATATATGGTTATATATATAGTTAACATGATTTTATTATAAGTATGTATCTCATTAGGTATTTTAACAATGAGTTATATACATAAAAATGAGACTATTAATTTAAGAAACTCGAAAACGATATATATAACGATTATCGTTATAACAACGTCTTACTAGGTACACATGAATCATATTAATATATTGATACACTTGGTTAATTATGTTAAATGATAAGTAAATATATTATTAAGTGTATTAACAATGAAATACATATGTAAAAATAAGACTACTAACTTAATGATTTCAAAACGAGACATATATGTAACGATTATCGTTGTAACGTCATTTAACTGTATATATATCATACTAAGATATATTATATATCATAATATCATGATAATATAACAATTTAACATCTCATTTGTTATAATAAACAATGGGTTAACAACATTCAACAAGATCGTTAACCTAAAGGTTTCAAAACAACATTTACATGTAACGAAAAACGATGACTTAACGACTCAGTTAAAATGTATATACATGTAGTGTTTTAATATGTATTCATACACTTTTGAAAGACTTCAAGACACTTATCAAAATACTTCTACTTAACAAAAATGCTTACAATTACATCCTCGTTCAGTTTCATCAACAATTCTACTCGTATGCACCCGTATTCGTACTCGTACAATACACAGCTTTTAGATGTATGTACTATTGATATATACACTCCAATGATCAGCTATTAGCAGCCCATATGAGTCACCTAACACATGTGGTAACCATCATTTGGCAACTAGCATGAAATATCTCTTAAAATTACAAAAATATGAGTAATCATTCATGACTTATTTACATGAAAACAAAATTACATATCCTTTATATCTAATCCATACACCAACGACCAAAAACACCTACAAACACTTTCATTCTTCAATTTTATTCATCTAATTGATCTCTCTCAAGTTCTATCTTCAAGTTCTAAGTGTTCTTCATAAATTCCAAAAGTTCTAGTTTCATAAAATCAAGAATACTTCCAAGATTGCAAGTTTACTTCCATGTTTTCTAAATCCATTCCAAGTAATCATCCAAGATCAAGAAACCTTTGTTACTTACAGTAGGTTATCTTTCTAATACAAGGTAATAATCATATTCAAATTTTAATTCAATTTCTATAACTATAACAATCTTATTTCGAGTGGAAATCTTACTTGAAATTGTTTTCGTGTCATGATTCTGCTTCAAGAACTTTCAAGCCATCCAAGGATCCTTTGAAGATAGATCTATTTTTCTCATTTACAGTAGGTTTATCCAAGGAACTTGAGGTAGTAATGATGTTCATAACATCATTCGATTCATACATATAAAGCTATCTTATTCGAAGGTTTAAACTTGTAATCACTAGAACATAGTTTAGTTAATTCTAAACTTGTTCGCAAATAAAAGTTAATCCTTCTAACTTGACTTTTAAAATCAACTAAACACATGTTATATATCTATATGATATGCTAACTTAATGATTTAAAACCTGGAAACACGAAAAACACCGTAAAACCGGATTTACGCCGTCGTAGTAACATCGCGGGCTGTTTTGGGTTAGTTAATTAAAAACTATGATAAACTTTGATTTAAAAGTTGTTATTCTGGGAAAATGATTTTTATTATGAAAATGAAACTATATCCAAAAATTATGGTTAAACTCAAAGTGGAAGTATGTTTTCTAAAATGGTCATCTAGACGTCGTTCTTTCGACTGAAATGACTACCTTTACAAAAACGACTTGTAACTTATTTTTCCGAATATAAACCTATAATTTTTCTGTTTAGATTCATAAAATAGAGTTCAATATGAAACCATAGCAATTTGGTTCACTCAAAACGGATTTAAAATGAAGAAGTTATGGGTAAAACAAGATTGGATAATTTTTCTCATTTTAGCTACGTGAAAATTGGTAACAAATCTATTCCAACCATAACTTAATCAACTTGTATTGAATATTATGTAATCTTGAGATACTATAGACACGTATACAATGTTTCCACCTATCATGTCGACACATCTATATATATTTTGGAACAACCATATACACTCTATATGTGAATGTTGGAGTTAGCTATACAGGATTGAGGTTGATTCCAAAATATATATAGTTTGAGTTGTGATCAATACTGAGATACGTATACACTGGGTCGTAGATTGATTCAAGATAATATTTATCGATTTATTTCTGTACATCTAACTGTGGACAACTAGTTGTAGGTTACTAACGAGGACAGCTGACTTAATAAACTTAAAACATCAAAATATATTAAAAGTGTTGTAAATATATTTTAAACATACTTTGATATATATGTATATATTGTTATAGGTTCGTGAATCAACCAGTGGCCAAGTCTTACTTCCCGACGAAGTAAAAATCTGTGAAAGTGAGTTATAGTCCCACTTTTAAAATCTAATATTTTTGGGATGAGAATACATGCAGGTTTTATAAATGATTTACAAAATAGACACAAGTACGTGAAACTACATTCTATGGTTGAATTATCGAAATCGAATATGCCCCTTTTTATTAAGTTTGGTAATCTAAGAATTAGGGAACAGACACCCTAATTGACGCGAATCCTAAAGATAGATCTATTGGGCCTAACAAACCCCATCCAAAGTACCAGATGCTTTAGTACTTCGAAATTTATATCATATGCGAAGGGTGTCCCGGAATGATGGGGATATTCTTATATATGCATCTTGTTAATGTCGGTTACCAGGTGTTCACCATATGAATGATTTTTATCTCTATGTATGGGATGTGTATTGAAATATGAAATCTTGTGGTCTATTGTTACGATTTGATATATATAGGTTAAACCTATAACTCACCAACATTTTTGTTGACATTTAAAGCATGTTTATTCTCAGGTGAATACTAAGAGCTTCCGCTGTTGCATACTAAAATAAGGACAAGATTTGGAGTCCATGTTTGTATGATATTTTGTAAAAACTGCATTCAAGAAACTGATTTCGATGTAACATATTTGTATTGTAAACCATTATGTAATGGTCGTGTGTAAACAGGATATTTTAGATTATCATTATTTGATAATCTACGTAAAGCTTTTTAAACCTTTATTTATGAAATAAAGGTTATGGTTTGTTTTAAAAATGAATGCAGTCTTTGAAAAACGTCTCATATAGAGGTCAAAACCTCGCAACGAAATCAATTAATAAGAAACGTTTTTAATCAATAAGAACGGGACATTTCAGTTCGTTTCTTCATATTAACTTCAAAATCGAATTTGATATTTGAAGGATTTTTTTGACTCGCTTCCTTCATGAAACTTAATCCCAATCCATCTAGTAACACTCGTCAACCGTGCCCTTTACCTATAACAACACAGAGTTCTTGAATTTGATCAATGAACTGCTGTTGACTTTTTAATTTTTAAACTTTGACTATCAAATTCGTCTTTGATTTTACGAATTGAGATATGAAAATTTGCAGATAGAATCACGACTTGATTTAGATCACTTCTGCATTTTTAGTTATTGAAGATTGTTTTGAAAATGAGCTTTTGCCAAAAAGTTACACGTACAGAGCCTATCGAGCTTTTTCTTGAAATTTTTATAAATTTTTAATAATTGCAGCAAATTGATACCGAAGATGAATGATTGTGAGAGTAACAATTAACAATTGATTGTTTTATAGCTGTTGAGGATGTCGACTGAGACAAAATTAAAACCAGTATGAAATAAAATATATCATGAAGAAGAAAAAAAATAAAAGCAGATCACGTTCTATAAAAAATAAATAGATATGGAAACCAGATCACGATCTTAGAAAAAAAATCAAAAGCAGATTAGTTTAAGAAAAAAATCACGATATATATATAAAATTTAAAAAAAATAGATCATGATTAAAAGAAAATAATAAAAAATAAAAGTGGATTACCTAATACCTAATTTCATTATCTGTATTTTTATTTAAATAATATTAATAATTAATAATAATAATACTAATAATAATAATGATAATTGTATTAATAATGATTTTAAAAAATAATAATAATGATAATAAAAATGATAATAATAGTATTAATAATAATAATAATAATAATAATAATAATAATAATAATAATAATAATAATAATAATAATAATAATAATAATAATAATAATAATAATAATAATAATAATAATAATAATAATAATAATAATAATAATAATACTAATAATAACAAATAGTAAAAATGATGATATTACTAATACTAATAATAATGATAATAATATTAGTAATGATAATACTCTTAATAATAATAATGAAAATAATATAAATTATATTAATGATATTAATAATCATATTATTAATAATAAATAATGAATAGTAATAATAATGTTGATAATAATAATATCATATTAACAACACTGATAATAAAGATATTAATTATTGATATATTATTTAAAAAGATACTAATAATAATAATATTATTATTAATACATAATTATTTACAAATAATGGTTCGTGAATCGTCGAAATTGGTCGAGGTTAAATGAAATCATATAAGAATTATGTTTAAATTTGCCAGAAATTTCTGGGTTGTCACAACCGAGCCTATCAATATAAGTAGAGGGATTGGTCATACGGTTGTCCGTCCAGATCAGCATGCAAGGAGATGTTAATTGACATTGGGTACGGCTGATTTTCATCTCTGGAAAGTTAAACTTTTAAAACATATCTGAGGTGTACTTAGATTGTCATATAAAAATCCCAGTGGGAAGTTGTTTGACTTCCAATCCCAGAAAGAAGTGAAGTTCCTCAAGCATGCTCATCTCGAATTTGTTTTCACGAGTTCAGGAAAACTCATAGCACAGAATGGGAGAAGTAGAACCAAATATGATGTCATCGACATAGACTTGGATTAGTAAGATGTGTTCATTTTGCTTTCTGATGAACAGAGTCGTGTCGATGGTTCTACGGGAGAAGCCGTTTTTAAGAAGGAAGGCAGTCAAGGTTTCATACCAATCCCTGTGAAAGGACCCGTTCATATACATTATAAACGATTCACAATAGTTGATTTCATTGCGAGGTACTTGACCTCTATATGATACATTTTACAAACATTGCATTCATTATTAAAAGACAAACTTTCATTTACATCGAAAATTGACGGCATGCATACCCTTTCATAATATATCCATCTATAATTGACTTAATAATAATCTTGATAAACTCGACGACTCGAATTCAACGTTTTTGAAATATGTCATGAATGACTCCAAGTAATGTCTCTAATATGAGCTAATACACAGCGAAAGATTTCTTTCATACCTGAGAATAAACATGCTTTCAAGTGTCAACCAAAAGGTTGGTGAGTTCATAGGTTTATCATAAAACAATAAAATTCATCATTTTGATAGACCACAAGATTTAAATGTTGAATGGTACAAATGGGCTCGAATCCTACACCCACCTGTAATGTACATGCGATATCTTTTAAATACAGTACACCTTTCTCGTGTACAAAATCATCTTTCATAAATCTTAGTAATCGTACACATATCTCGTGCACAAAAATAACATACACATAACCTGTGTATAAAATCATTCCCTCGATACATAACATTAACTTTTCATTGCTTTCATAGCTTGGCTTGGTAACCGACCTTAACATATAATACGCATAAAAAATATCCCCAAAATAGAACATCTCGTCTATATAATAATCATATAAACTTCGAAGTACTAAACACCACGCCCACTAGCCCTTCCGTCTAGTGAACATTCTGGGTGGGGGTGTTAAACTCGGTAGCTACCTTTAGGATTCACGTCTATTAGACGTGCACTAATTTTCAAAATTAGTGATGTTCCCTAATTCTTAGGTTACCAAGCAATAATAATCATGGGAAAAATATTCATATCATTTGTGGCAATTATCACGTCCACATAATTCAATGATGGCAATTATCACGTCCACATAATTCATTCGAGGAATGTTTTACTTGTGTCTATCTTGTCAAATATTTATAAAAGCATTTCATGTATTCGCAGTTCAAAATTTATTTCAAAAGCATTTAATAAAGCAGTTGTAAAAGTAGCGCATGTATTCTCAGTCCCAAAAATGTAAAGAGTAAAAGGGAATCAAATGAACTCACCTAATGTATTTTGTAGTAAAAATACATATGACTATATTGAACAATGCAGGGTTGGCCTTGGATTCACGAACCTATATCAATTGTATATTTATTAAAATATGTAATCGTAATCGAGTAGGTTTATATAAATTATTATTAATAATATACTTGTTATAGTATTTGTTATTTAGATCAATTTAATATATTTAATTTATATATATATTATAACTAATATTTATCGTTCTTTGTAATATGTTAAAATATATATTAGGGTTTATATATGATAACAATATATTTACGTATTATCTGATACCTTATATATATATATATATATATATATATATATATATATATATATATATATATATATATATATATATATATATATAGTTTAGTAATTATCATTTTTATAATAACAGTATGGTGATATGTAATTTTAATATTATTGTAATGTACTTTTATATAAAAATATCCGTTTGTAATAATACTAGTAATGATAAGAATGATAATAATGACGATAGTAATAATAATTATAATACTAATAATAATAATAGCAACTATGAATATAACAATTTTACTACTTAATGATAATAGTGATAATAAATTTATTAATAACAATACTAATTATTATGTTAATAATAATAATGGTTATAAATGATAATCAATAATAATAATAATTAAGATAATTAAAATAATATTTTAAATGATATTAATATTTGTAACCACAATAATATTAACAATAATCATATTTGTAATTATAATTGTGATAATATGGTAAATGATAACTAATAGCTATTTTTTAGTAACAATAATAATAATATCTATAATATTTGTATTAATAATAATCATTAATAATAATAATAACAAAAACAATAATAATAATAATAATAATCATAAAAATAATAAAAATGATAATAATAAAAATAATCATAATAATGGCTACCTTTCAATGTTTTCCTAAAAAGAAATGCCCACGCCCGGGCTTGAACCCGTGACCTCCCGCTCACCCGTCAATCCCATTAACCATCTCACCACCCTTCCATTTCTAACTTCTTATGATTCTTTTTAATTATAACCCGTTTTGTTCGTTTCCTATACTCCTCCTTCTTCTTCTAAATATAACTCAGTCGACACTTTCTTTAAACAAATTGGCTGACCAGATTCTAGAACGTAATTAAAATTTACGAATTAAAATAACCCATAATGTTTACAGTTTCAATTAAACAAGAGAAAAAAAAATTAAATAAATAAAAAGGCCTGCTGTAACTGTTCGATAAAAGTTCTTCAAAAACTAAGAATCAAATTTAATTTGTAGAAAGTTTTAGACTAGAGTTATAACATAAAAAAGTTTTTAAATTGTTCATGAAATCTTTCTGCATCATCAATTTAACAGAAAACATTGAAATCAATTCGAATTTTGCTATGAACAATCTCTTTGACTTTTTGTTTTTAAACTTTGACTGCCCAATTTGAATTCGATAATTAAAATTGAGCCTTGAAACTTTACAGATAGTTTAAACGAAGGATTTATAACATATCTGTATTTAAAGATTTAAAAATGGGTTTCGAATTTGAGGTATTTGAGAAAATAGTCAAGAACAGGGGGTCACGACCAGTGTTCTTTAATGTTTGATTCAATTCAACGAATTTGATTTAGAATATGCAACGCATAAGTTTTAGTTGATGAGAAATGGTCAAAAAAATACCTCAACACTGGATTTGATCAGATTATATAAGGAATGAAAAGGTCGACCATAATATATTTGGTCAGAAAGAAAAAAAATAAAATAATGTAAAGTAGAAAATGATACACAACGAATTTTGGATGTTGTCTAAGATTGATTGCAAGTTGTAACAAATTTAAGGACAAGAACAAAAATTAAACATAGTAGATAGTGATATCAAACAAACTCGTACGATTAATTCAAGTTTATATGTTTTATATAATTAATAATTAATATTAATAATTAATATTTATATATATAATAATAATAATGATATTAATAATAAAATTAATTAATAATGCTACCAATAGTCATAAAAATGATAGTAAATATATTATTAATGTTAATAATAATAAAATGTATTATTTTCTAATAATAATAACTATAAGAATAATAATGATATAAATAATATTAATAATAATATGATAATATTTATAATAACAATAATGAAAATATAATCATAGCCATACTAATAATAATATAACAAATTACATGTAACAAATTTTATATTATAATTTTAATGATACTAATAAGATAATAATAATTATAATTAAACTTGTAATTACATTTATTCATATTACAATGTTATAATTATGTAATATTAAATGATCATATAATATATATTTTCAAATTACAATATCTATAAGTATATCAAATTTTATTACATAGTTGAATACAATAATTATATATATATGTATATATTTTTTTTAAATCATTAAATTTGATATCATTATATATTTACAAGTAATATCCATTTGTATATATATATATATATATATATATATATATATATATATATAAAATTAAATTACTGATTTCATTACTTAATATATTATTATTTATAACACCAATTGTATACATTAATTTATTAATATTTTTAAATATGTAATTATTTATACTTACTTATATATATATATATATATATATATATATATATATATATATATATATATATATATATATATATATATATATATACATATATATATATATATACATATATATATACATATATATATATATATATATATATATATATATATATATATATATATATATATATATATATATATATACTTATCTTATTTATAAATCGTGGTTCGTGAATCATCGGAATTGGTCAAAGGGTAATTGCATATATGAAATCAGTTCAAAATTTAGACTCAACATTATAGACTTTGCTTATCGTGTCAAATTCATATTAAGATTAAGTTTAAATTTGTTCAAAAAATTTCGGGTCGTCACAGTACCTACCCGTTAAAGAAATTTCGTCCCGAAATTTGATTGGAATCGTCATGGCTGACAATAAGTATGTTTTCATGAAGAATATGAGTTGATAAATAGAGTTTTATTACCCTAGAGTAATATGGATAAAACAAATCGTTTATGTGAAGAGTGCGAGTGAAGCTATCACAAACTAGTGATAAGAAAGACATGTTTCATCATAACTTTTTGACTAGTCATGGTTGAATTCCGGAATTCAAGGGATTTAAAGAAAATCTTTGTACTAAGATTTGATTCTTCGACAATAAGGGAAATTAGGATCATCTTAGGTTAAATGCGATAATCTGTTTTGATTGTTCTGTCGGATATTTCATTATAAATTCACCTTCTTCATTTCCTTTATATTTTTGGAGTTCCATCCCTTTTGTTTTCTCTTCCCGACTTTAAGTCAAGTGAATATTGGTCCAGAATTCGTAGGTATGAAGTTTCGTTTGAACATGACTAATGTTCTAAGAGAGAAATTGTAATAGCACGATCTTGATTGGTTAAATTACCAGAATTCAGGAGAAAAGATAGAACTATCAAGAAAATATATTCTTGATATGTCTATAGATTAGATAGAATGTAAGAGTCGTGTAACATGGCACATGATAACGTTATAGTCTGTGAATCATCATGTTTCATTAGAAACTCAGCATGACTTACTGTAATATAATCACATTGATCAACATTGAGACTTCCGAGGTTTTGATCAGCATGATCAGTATAACCTTTATGTTACATCAAACATTGATCAGCATTGATCAACATCAAAGACTGCATTCATTTTTAAAATAAACCATAACCTTTATTTCATAAATAAAGGTTTAAAAAGCTTTACGTAGATTATCAAATAATGATAATCTAAAATATCCTGTTTACACACGACCATTACATAATGGTTTATAATACAAATATGTTACATCGAAATTAGTTTCTTGAATGCAGTTTTTACACAATATCATACAAACATTGACTCCAAATCTTGTTCTTATTTTAGTATGCAACAGCGGAAGCTCTTAGTATTCACCTGAGAATAAACATGCTTTAAACGTCAACAAAAATGTTGGTGAGTTATAGATTTAACCTATATATATCAAATCGTAACAATAGACCACAAGATTTCATATTTCAATACACATCCCATACATAGAGATAAAAATCATTCATATGGTGAACACCTGGTAACCGACATTAACAAGATGCATATATAAGAATATCCCCATCATTCCGGGACACCCTTCGGATATGATATAAATTTCGAAGTACTAAAGCATCCGGTACTTTGGATGGAGTTTGTTAGGCCCAATAGATCTATCTTTAGGATTCGCGTCAATTAGGGTGTATGTTCCCTAATTCTTAGATTACCAGACTTAATAAAAAGGGGCATATTCGATTTCGATAATTCAACCATAGAATGTAGTTTCACGTACTTGTGTCTATTTTGTAAATCATTTATAAAACCTGCATGTATTCTCATCCCAAAAATATTAGATTTTAAAAGTGGGACTATAACTCACTTTCACAGATTTTTACTTCGTCGGGAAGTAAGACTTGGCCACTGGTTGATTCACGAACCTATAACAATATATACATATATATCAAAGTATGTTCAAAATATATTTACAACACTTTTAATATATTTTGATGTTTTAAGTTTATTAAGTCAGCTGTCCTCGTTAGTAACCTACAACTAGTTGTCCACAGTTAAATGTACAGAAATAAATCGATAAATATTATCTAGAATCAATCCACGACCCAGTGTATACGTATCTCAGTATTGATCACAACTCAAACTATATATATTTTGGAATCAACCTCAACCCTGTATAGCTAACTCCAACATTCACATATAGAGTGTCTATGGTTGTTCCGAAATATATATAGATGTGTCGACATGATAGGACGAAACATTGTATACGTGTGTATGGTATCTCAAGATTACATAATATACAATACAAGTTGATTAAGTTATGGTTGGAATAGATTTGTTACCAATTTTCACGTAGCTAAAATGAGAAAAATTATCCAATCTTGTTTTACCCATAACTTCTTCATTTTAAATCTGTTTTGAGTGAATCAAATTGCTATGGTTTCATATTGAACTCTATTTTATGAATCTAAATAGAAAAATTATAGGTTTATAGTCAGAAAAATAAGTTACAAGTCGTTTTTGTAAAGGTATTCATTTCAGTCGAAAGAACGACGTCTAGATGACCATTTTAGAAAACATACTTCCACTTTGAGTTTAACCATAATTTTTGGATATAGTTTCATGTTCATAATAAAAATCATTTTCCCAGAATAACAACTTTTAACTCAAATTTTATCATAGTTTTTAATTACCTAACCCAAAACAGCCCGCGGTGTTACTACGACGGCGTAAATCCGATTTTACGGTGTTTTTCGTGTTTTCAGGTTTTAAATCATTAAGTTAGCATATCATATAGATATAGAACATGTGTTTAGTTGATTTTAAAAGTCAAGTTAGAAGGATTAACTTTTATTTGCGAACAAGTTTAGAATTAACTAAACTATGTTCTAGTGATTACAAGTTTAAACCTTCGAATAAGATAGTTTTATATGTATGAATCGAATGATCTTATGAACATCATTACTACCTCAAGTTCCTTGGATAAACCTACTAGAAATGAGAAAAATAGATCTAGCTTCAAAGGATCCTTGGATGGCTTGAAAGTTCTTGAAGCAGAATCATGACACGAAAACAATTTCAAGTAAGATTTCCACTCGAAATAAGATTGTTATAGTTATAGATATTGAATTAAAGTCTGAATATGATTATTACCTTGTATTAGAAAGATAACCTACTGTAAGTAACAAAGATTTCTTGATCTTGGATGATTACTTGGAATGGATTTAGAAAACTTGGAAGTAAACTTGCAATCTTGGAAGAATTCTTGATTTTATGAAACTAGAACTTTTGGAATTTATGAAGAACACTTAGAACTTGAAGATAGAACTTGAGAGAGATAAATTATATGAAGAAAATTGAAGAATGAAAGTGTTTGTAGGTGTTTTTGGTCGTTGGTGTATGGATTAGATATAACGGATATGTAATTTTGTTTTCATGTAAATAAGTCATGAATGATTACTCATATTTTTGTAATTTTATGAGATATTTCATGCTAGTTGCCAAATGATGGTTCCCACATGTGTTAGGTGACTCACATGGGCTGCTAAAAGCTGATCATTGGAGTGTATATACCAATAGTACATACATCTAAAAGCTGTGTATTGTACGAGTACGAATACAGGTGCATACGAGTAGAATTGTTGATGAAACTGAACGAGGATGTAATTGTAAGAATTTTTGTTAAGTAGAAGTATTTTGATAATTGTCTTGAAGTCTTTCAAAAGTGTATGAATACATATTAAAACACTACATGTATATACATTTTAACTGAGTCGTTAAGTCATCGTTAGTCGTTACATGTAAATGTTGTTTTGAAACCTTTAGGTTAACGATCTTGTTGAATGTTGTTAACCCATTGTTTATTATAACAAATGATATGTTAAATTGTTATATTATCATGATATTATGATATATAATATATCTTAGTATGATATATATACAGTTAAATGTCGTTACAACGATAATCGTTACATATATGTCTCGTTTTGAAATCATTAAGTTAGTAGTCTTATTTTTACATATGTATTTCATTATTAATACACTTAATAATATATTTACTTATCATTTAACATAATTAACCAAGTGTATCAATATCTTAATATGATTCATATGTACCTAGTAAGACGTTGTTATAACGATAATCGTTATATATATCGTTTTTGAGTTTCTTAAATTAATAGTCTCATTTTTATGTATATAACTCATTGTTAAAATACCTAATGAGATACATACTTATAATAAAATCATGTTAACCATATATATAACCATATATATGTCATCGTATAGTTTTTACAAGTTTTAACGTTCGTGAATCACCGGTCAACTTGGGTGGTCAATTGTCTATATGAAACCTATTTCAATTAATCAAGTCTTAACAAGTTTGATTGCTTAACATGTTGGAAACACTTATTCATATAAATAACAATTTCATTAAATATATATATAAACATGGAAAAGTTCGGGTCACTACACCAAAGCTAAGGGATTTTCAGTTTAACTCGGTGTAGAATTAAGTATGTACTTGTGTCCATTGCGTTTAAAATAAATTGCATGTATTCTCAGCCCAAAAATATTTAAAGTATTTAAAAAGGGATCTATAAACTCACCTTAGCAGCACATAAGGTCATTCACCGAAATGTGACCGAAACTCGGAATGCAAAATAACCGTAGATCTCAACCTAGAGAACATATGTTGGTCAATACATGTCTAATAAGCTAGGTTGGGTTATAGTGTATCGCAATCCTAATGCTCAAGACCGACATGCAAAAGTTAACAAAAGTCATCTCAATAGTCAATCTGACCCAATACGATCTTTAAATCTATATATGTTTATTATCATAGTATAAGTCTTGATAATTGAACGAATTTATAGTTTATCAAACTCAAAATATTATTTATTTCAGGAGCTATATTATATTTGAATTATTATGGCAATCGAAAATATTTTATTATTTCACATAGCTTTCCAATACTTGTAAAATCAGATTATAGTATTTATAAAGCTTTAAAACATGATAAGACAGTCAACTTTGACAATTGTTCAACAAAACGAGACGTGCCTTATATAGAAATTCATTTACTCGATTAGTAATATTTAAAAATCCAATTTATCAATCTCATAGACAAGTTATTTAAATATTAATTTACAGTTTCAAACACAATCTCAATTAACGTCAAACATAATCCAGTTGACCATATCTTTTAATCCGTTCATCGAAATCACGCGATTTCTAAATGAAAAGTTAATAATTTTTCGCCAGCTTTCCAAAAATATGCATATCATATACTTTATATCAGTAGCATATGTATCAAATTTGTGATTCATCATAAACTATCTAACGACAAAATTTAGCATACAAGCATGTATAAACATATATACTCGAGCACTAGACATGGATACACTATTAATATATAAAAGATTAGATATAAATGCTCATGTATCAATATTTTGATTCAATATTGTCGGAAAGTACGTAGACGTATCGGAAATGATAAACACTAGTTTGACCTCACGAGCAATATCCCCGAATAATACCCATCACCTCCTTAGCTATAACTCATAATTTCCTTAGCTCTATCCCGCTCGAAAAGCTTGTTTTGAAAATAACTTGCTCATTACCTCGGCGTAGTATTTTATGTATATAATAATACTAATAATAATAATAAGATTTATAATAGTAATAATAATAATAATAATAATAATAATAATAATAATAATAATAATAATAATAATAATAATAATAATAATAATAATAATAATAATAATAATAATAATAATAATAATAAATATAAATATTGAGAGAAAGAAAGAGATTGAATTGTAATGGATTCGGCAAAAACCTGGGCTATTTATAGAAGAATTCTGATTCCTGACCCCCATGCGATCGCATGGGTTTTATGCATATTTCCCATGCGATCGCATGGCCCCAAAATCCAGCTCACAATTTTTTTGTTTTCTTGTTTGTCGACATATTATTATATATATAATATATATAATTTATATTAATTATATATATATTATATTATATTCATGTACATAGTTGACTTGTAATTTTAGGTCCGTTGACTCGTACATTGATACTCGGTTTATGTCTCAGTTTTGAATTTTCGAACGTCCTTTGGTACACTTAGAAAACTTGTACTTTACGTGTCGTGACTCGTACCTTTGTCAAAATATAGTCTTAAAATTATCAATAAACTATATTACTCAAAGGGTATCTTGAACTTTCTAGTGTTTTGGTTATTTGCTTCTTTAAATCATTTTCTCGTTATTTACTAATATATATATATAAAAGTATTATTTTAATTCGACACGTCTAAATTAATATTATATTCTATCACATTGTAAAATGTATATTTTCATTTATAAATTTGTACATATTATATGTAATTGAAATATTTAATTAATATTATAATATTTAGTTTTTCCAAGTTAATTATATCTCAAAGTTCATAAAATCGTTTAGAAAATATTATAACACGTAACGTTTACACTTTAAAGCTTAATTTCATATCATTCATTTATGTGTTAGCATTTATTTTAAAAACATATCTAAATATCAATCGAATCAATAACCAATGTTACTATCGTTTACTTAATTAATTTGAAATCATATTTATATATTTAATATTCATAACCACGTCTTAAATATAAGTTGCAAGTTAGTTATATAATTAATTCAAATACAGTCAAAAAGGGAAAGATTTTCTAAATCAAGGTGGACCTCTCAATAAAGACTTATAATAGTATCACAATACTTACGGGATTTATAAATGTTGAAATATCTACTAATTCAATCATTGGTATTATCTTCTAATTCCGTAGATGAATATATTAAACATATATTGAGACAAATACGTTTAATGTAAAGTATTATACATTTAATACTTTGTTAACGCTTTCAAGTTATAATATATATACATATATATCTACATATATATTCATATCCACTTATATAATGGTTCGTGAATCATCGAAACCTGGTCGAGGTTAAATGAATACATGAACATAGTTCAAAATTTTTGAGACTCAACTTAACAAACTTTGCTTATCGTGTCGAAAATATTAAATTATTTAAAGATTAAGTTTAAATTTGGTCAAAAA